>NW_007061993.1:89967-145170 GCF_000164805.1 Carlito syrichta | reverse complement strand
CCCTGATTGAGACGGTGGATAGGGACCAGCCGCGGGTCCCTCACCTCGGCCACAAAGATCTTGGTCACACAGCCATTGATGGGGACCATGATGCGGGGATCCCACTCATCCATGCGGCACACAAAGGCCAGCTCCCGCGTCTTTCTCCGCAGCACACCCACCACACGGCCCTGCAGCCGCCCCGCGGAGGCCCTGTCGCCAGCGAGGACCTGCACGAGCACCTCATCCCCGCTGAAGGCCATCCCACAGTCCAGGCGGCCCCGCACCTGGAGGGGGCCCATGGTGGCATCGTCCAGCGGGATGGCCAGGGCACGCTCGAAGGTCTCCGGCAGGAAGGTGCAGCGGCAGTACCACTCGGGATCCTCACGCAGCAGCTTCCTCAGCACCACAGGGGGCAGGTTCACATGCTGCCGGGCCTGATGTGGAGATGCAGGCCTGGCCACGGTGTCCAGCAGTCCATCCTCCCCGACAGTCACTGTCACCTTCTGGCTCTCGTCCAGGAGCTCCCGCAGGATGGCATCATCGGCATTGAGTTCCCCATCTAGCAGCCAGAAGTCGGACCCCGAGTCCTCGGGGTCATCGGCCTCCCCACCTTCCGTGTCCCTGGGGGATGACTGGCTCTCCCCTGCCGCCAAGTCTCCTACTGCCGCACCCGCTTCCAGCCCCAGGGTGGCTGTTGTGATGCCACGGGACACAGGGCTTGAGGTCTGGCCCACTGGCTCTGTCTTCGCAGGGGCCAGGCCCCCAGCCTCTCCCAGGTTGGTCTCCCGGGTCCTGGGCGCCCAGCGCTGTCTCTGGGCTGCACCCTGCTCAATCTGTTCCATGGACAGGCCCTCAGGACAGACACTGTGTTGCTCCACGCACTCGCGAATGAAGCTCTCCCAGAGCCTGCTGCAGGCTCCGAAGGAGCACAGGGCCACAGCATCCCCCACTGCCACCAGCTGGGACTGCGCGCGGGTCAGCACTGTGTTGAGCACACGGGCATCAGTGAAGAATTCAGAGGTTGGTGCCCCGGGACTGAGCAGGCTGTTGCGGTTGTGGACTGTGCTCAGCACCACAACCCGGAACTCTCGCCCTGCAAGGGGTTATGGGTCAGCAGGATAGGTGGACAGACCCTGGCCCTTGGCCCTGCCCCCTGCTCCACCCAGCCCCACTCACTCCACCCCCTCCCCATCAGCCCTGCCCTGCCCCCCATGCCAGGAAGATGGGTGCAGTCAGCACTGCCCACTTCCAGGCTGGTCCTTACCATACCGCAGTCACCCACCTGGCAGGATCTCAAAGCTACCCACGGACACCTCGGCCAGGTTCCTCCGCCTCAGCTCCTGCCTCAGCGCATTAACCTGAAGACCACAGGGGCCTGGGATGACGCTAGATGCGGTGGGGGGAGGGCCTGCTGTCCCCTGACAAGGACAGGACACCCCTGAAGAGCCCTGGACATCCTCAGGGACCAGACCCCACGTCAGCCCTGGGAGGCAAATACCAAAGGCCCTCGCTTACAGATGGGGAAACTGGGGCTGAGGAGGTCCACCAAGGGACCTGTGCATCTGCCTACGAGCTTCCCTGGTGGGGTGGAAAGGGCGTCTGGGCTCACCTGGGCTCCATGGGAGACGGCACAGATGGCCCTCTGCTCCCGGCCACCCCAGCAGCCTGGCCATGTGTCGTAGACCTCCTGCACCGTTTCCACCACCTGGGTGATCTCTGCCTGGTTCAGCCAGGATGTCCTCGACAGGTCACGTTCGGGGCTGCCCGCCACATGGCAGAACATGAGTGGGTAGCGGTAGGGATGGCGTGGGACGTGGCCACTGGCGTGGATGGGGTTGCCCTTGGCTGTGTAGAAGTGGCGCGAGACAAAGCTGATGATGGCCGCTGTGCAGCGGTAGTTCTCGTGGAAGATGAGACGGCTCTGCTGTGCCACCTCATGCGCCTCCTGCTGGTAGAGAAGGAACAGGCGGTGCAACAGCGTGTGCTCAGCCGCCCTGGCCCTGGCCACGCTGAACAGCTTCGGCGTGACCTGCATATGGTCACCTGCCAGTACCACACGGGTGCTGGGCGTGGCATACGCCAGCGGGGTGAGGGCCTCACACTCCAGCATCTGAGCTGCCTCATCGATGAGGATGTGTGAGAAGAAGCCGGCGGGCACCCGGAGCTCACGGGCCTGGGACGTGGTGGTGACCACCACGCGGTGCTGTGCCAGCTCCACCTCTGTGGGCGGGCGGAAGGCCCGGCGATCCTCTGTCAGGCAGCAGTACTGCAGTGTGGCCGTGTCCGTCTGGCTGGGCGGGCGATCTGTGTACATTACCCGGAGTGGAGCCGCCTCAGGGTGGCCGCTGCTGACGTAGCCATGGAAATACTCCCGGACGTAGATGTCGGCAGCGCTGCAGTGGGAGGGCGTGTGGGCTTCCGGCTGGGGCCCCAGCACCATTGCTCAAGAGCCTACTGTGCACCTGGTGAGCGGATCCCTACATTGCTCCCCCTTGGTGTCGGGTGAGCAGCATGAGGGGCCGGAGGCCACTCCACTTGTCACACCACAGCCTGACCCTCTGACCCACCCAGATCCCCAGACCCCCCAGACTAGCCCAGAAGCCAGCCCAGGGCCCATGGCCACTATCGTGACCGCTTCTTCCTACTCCCACCCTGAGCTGAGTTGGGACAACCCTGTGCCTGTGCCATGGGGGATGGTAGGGGACTAAGAAAACCCCATTGGTCAAAGGGGAACTTCATGGTTGTGATAAAGATCTGAGTTTCTAGAAAATAAAAAAACAAAAATGAGCCTTGCCCCAGGACACGCTGGGGCTCTCCCCATGGCTCTCTCCTCGGTCCAGGGACCTAGGGAGGTGCCTATCCTCCTCACCCAAATGACAGATCCAGGGCACCCCAGGCTGGTTCTGGTGCAGCCCTGACTGGCTCTCAGGAGTCTCTAGAGAATCAGGATTGGAACTCGCCCAGGGAGTGACTACCCACCCAGTATGGGCAGCATGGCTAGTGGCCCAGCCAGCATGGCCCTGGAGTGACCTTGGTGCCATCCACCTGTCCTGGACTCACCTGTTGGTGTGGGTACAGATGAGCACCTTGGCATGGGGCTGCCGGATGACCTCCAGGGAGGCCATGGCCAGCGTGTAGGTCTTGCCGGTGCCAAAGGGGCCGTAGATGAGCAACGGGGGAACACGCCTCCTGCCCCTGGGGCTGTCACCCGCAATGAGTGCCACGGCCAGCTTCTGCTTGTGGTTGCCTCGCAGAGAGGGCGGGGCAGGCCGTGGATGGGGTGGGGCACAGGCGGGCAGGTCAGGCACTACCAGGTGCTCCTCAGGCAGCATGTCCACCGCCTGGTGCCAGTGGCGGAAGGTCAGAGGGTCGATCTGGAACTGCACTTCCAGGACGGGGCTTGCCTTGGGCTGCAGCCCCAGGGCGGTACAGCAGCGTGCCGGCAGCAGTAGCCACAGTGCCTGCTCTGAACTGGCCCGTGCCTCCAGCCGCACCTCAAACACCGTGTTGTCGGGCGCAGGCACGGGGGCCACAAGGGCTGTGCTGACTGCCCGACCCAGCAGGAAGCCCTGGTCCGTGTCCGGCATCAGGGAGTGGGGGATGGGAACCTCAGCATAGAGTGCACCTGGTGGCGCAAAGAGCATACCCAGGGCTGGCGTCTCCAGTGCCATCTTCAGGGACACTGGGCCCCGCAGAGTCAGCCTGGTGGGAGGGCCTGGGTCAGCTGGCAGGGCCACAGCATATCTCCAGGCCCACCACCCCCACCCTGCCCTGCCAGCTCCGCTCACTTGGCCACCAGCTGCTGCCGTGCCTCCTCTTCCTTGTAGAGAAACTGGTGCATCCTCTGCCGATAGTTGGCTCGGGAGATTGGGCCCAAGGCCTGGCCGCCACGGCTGTACTCCAGGGCCAGGGCAGGCCTCTTGTACTTGGCCATCAGGGCCGTCTGCTCAGCTGTGCGCTCCATGCCCGGCACCACGTTGCGGTTGCCGGTGTGCCAGACCTCTAGCGCCTCAGGCTGGCTGGGTACTGGCCTCTCCTGGGGTCCTGGGTGGTGGCCCTGGCCCAGCTGCAGCCCCAGCTTCCGAAGCAGCACCGGCCGGTGGCCGAAGTCAAAGACCACCCACTGCTCAAAAGCACCAAAGGAGGCGGCCTGCACACACACGCCCACCTGGAAGTCCATGGGAGAGTCTGGCACTTGAAAGCGCTTCCCCTGTGCATAGTGCTGGCCAGGAGGGAGTCCAGGGGCCACCAGGGAGAAGTCGGCTCCTGGGTCCTGCTTGAGCAGAGCCACGTGTAGCAGGGGGGCCTAGAAGAAAGAGAGGTGGTGAGGAGGCCTGGTGCCCAGTCCCCCACCCCCTTGGGAGGCAACCTGGACTGTGGCGCCAGATTGCAAGATTTGGGCCCAGGCCCTGCCGTTTCCTCGGTTTTCAACCCAAGCAGGTCACTGGTCACTCAGTCTCTCTAAACCTGGGATTCTTTGTCTGCAAAATGGGTGTTACTGAACCTGCTTGACACCCCAGGAGGTTGAGTGAGACCACCACGTGGGACCTCATCACTCACTCTCCAGACACTGGTGAGTGGACCCTCCAGTGAACCCCTGTATTAACTGGTGAGTGGACCCTCAAACCCTTGTATTAACTGATGAGTGGACTCTCCATGAACCCCTATATTAATGCATTCACCCCATAAAGCATCCCTACAGGTTTGGGGCTTTCACAACCACCAGTGCGGAAACTGAGGCAGAGAAGCTGAGGTCCTTGTTTCAGGACACAGACACTGAGAGGCAGGGCCTTGGTGTTGGCTCCAGGCCCCAGGCACTCAACATCCGCCCAAGCTATGGTCATCACGCCACTGCGCTGATCACTCAGGATGGAATCAGGCCATGTCAACCCCTCACCTCAGAGTGGACAGCAAACGCCCAGTTGTGCTGGATCTTCCTCTTTGTAGCCTGATGCACCAGGGCTTGGTTGCAGGTGACGTGCACTCCTGGGACAGTCTCCGCCAGCTGTACAGGAATCCCTGCTTTCAGCAGGCAGCCCGGACCCTGCCACCCCAGCCCTCCCAGGTCCCACTTACCACCAGGACCTCGCTGCCACTGTGCTGGTACTCTGCCAGCAGCCGCTCCTGGTAGGACACCAGCCCCTCCTGCCAGGCTGCCTGTCCCCGCAACTCTGCGGCCTGCACACGCTGTTCCCATTCCTGCAGCTCCTGTGCTGAGTGTGCCTTGGTGCAGGCATCCCCGTACTCACAGAGGTCAGGTCTGGAAGACAGGGGTTTAGAAGGCATGCAAGGCACAGCCACACAGAGGCCTCCAAGGCTAGAATCCCCTGGGCCCACGAGTCCTGTGTGGGGAGTGGGAACAGAATCCGGGGCTAGGGGTAGGGGGCAGGACTCCATGCCTGTTCCCAAGACTAGGTCTGGCCCAAGCACTGCTCAACCACAGACCTGCCTCACCCATATCCTCAGAGGCCACAGCAGTGTCAGCCGTCTTACAGAGGGCACACAGTATGTGGCAGGAAGGCCCCCGCCCAGTGAACCTTGGAGTCCCTGGCTCTGGGGATAACGGGTTCACCTCCATCCCAAGCTCCTTCCCAAGCATCCTTACTTTGGGCAGAGCTTGAACTTGGAGAGCCCTGGGGGTGGGGGACGGTGCTCCCAGGGCACAGCCTGGTCGAAGGCCACCATTTGCGCATGCTCCAGGGACGAACAGTGGTTCTCGAAGGCCTCCTGAGAGTGGCAGGTGACCAGGCAGGCAGAGCAGTACAACTGGGCCCCAGTGGACTGGCTCTGGGAGGCTGTAGCCCCATCCCCGGGGGCAAGGGGTGTGAGCAGGTCCCCCCGCCGGAGGCCACCCAGTTGCTCAGCCTCCCACACGGCCATCTCCACGGCGCTGTGTGCATACTGGCAGCGGGATGCCCCATGCCGGCATGGCCGCCCACGGCCCACAAACATGCAGTAGGCCAGCGGCTGGCGGTACTGCGGCCGTGGCCGCACCTCCACAAACTGCTGCTTGCGGCGGCCGTCGGCACTCACATGGGCCAGGAGCGAGGGGCAGCCCCTGTGCTTGGGGCACTGGCCCCGGGGGTCCACGGGGCTGACGCGTGGGGGGCAGCACCTGAAGCAGAGGGCACAGAGCAGTTGGAAGCGACCACCAAACTCTGCGAGGATGGCGTCAGCTGCGTCAACTGGCCCTGCCTGGGCCCCGCCCTGCACCGCGGCCTTCAGCCATAGGCGCTGGAGCTTGTGCTCACGCTCGAAAGTCCAGACCAGGGCCTCCTCGTGGCTATGGGCGAAGGTGCACCGGTTCCAGTGGCGCCTGCAGCCCAGCCCTGGGCTATAGTAGCGACAGACCTCATAGCGCAAGGGTCTCGGGAAGCTGGGCCGGCGGCCCACCTTGCGCCAGACTTTGCTTTTGGTGGCCTGCTTGAAGCGGGCCAGCAGGATCTCGCCGGGGCAGCTGTGCTCCACTCCGCGCAGAACATACGTGCTCTCGTTGAGGCGCTGGGTGCAGCGGGAGCAGCCCAGACACAGCTCCACCTTGGCATATAGCCCAGCCAGGGATGGCCCCTTGGTAGCCGTGGGCCTGCTGGGCGGCCAGCCGGGCCCTGGGGACACCATCTCGGATGCTGGCCGGGCTCTCCAGGCTCTTGGGGGCTGTAGAGGAGGCTCCTGAGCTGGGTGGGTCCACTGGGATGTGAGGAGTCTGGGGCAGGAGGAGCCAGGTCAGGCTGGGGCCAGAAGAGATCCCCCACCCACCACAGGACTCACACGCAGTCCCTCCCCAGGGCAGGAGAGGAGAAATATGCCCAACATAGCAAGAGGGGGAATGGATGGCTGGGTGGGCAGCCTTGACCTGTCCCCGGAGTTGGGCCTGCTGAGCAGACCCAGTCAAGCCCTCCCCTTCAGAAGGGTCCCCAGGTCCTGCCCAGAGGACCCAGGGTGGCTTTGGGGTCAGCTAGGGCCCTGCAGGCAGAGAGAGTCCTCTCCCAGTGCTTCCTCTAAGCCCTCTAGGCCTCCCCAGCAGCCCTTTCTCCCTCCCACCAGGGGTCTTGTGCACCCAAAGGCCGCTCAGGCTCCTGGTTTTCTGACTCTTTTAAGGACACAGGAGCTCCTTTTCTGGCTCCTGAGACTAGAAGACCCCACATTTGTACTTGGGCAAGGGGGGGCCCCAGGGAGGCGAGGGCAGCCTGGTAGAGGCCTGGCCCCGCCAAGAGGGAGGGTCCACATTAGGGCTCCCACCAGGGGTGCCAGGAGGAGCAAGACTGTCCTGACGCAGCTGAGATGGGAGGGGCAGCTCCCTGCAGACCGCTGGGCTAAAGGAGGCTTTCCAGGGAAGCTTGGGAACACAGGAAGATGAAGTTTAAAAGGAGAAGACCAGCGTTCCCAGGAAAGAGGTCCCGAAAGGAGGAGCCTAGACCCCAAAGCCAAAGCCCAAAACAGCGTCCGGAGCCGCGGGACCAGACCAAGAACTGGGACTGTACTGGATCTGAGGGTGAAAACTGGCTGGCTACGCAGCCATGGGGGTCCCCGGCGCGCCAAACCCCCATGCCCCTTGCTGACCCTGCTCCCTCCCTGCCCTGCTCACCGTGTGTGGACACCCGGGGCTGCGCCTGCTGTGATCGGTTTCGATTCTGCCCCGGGCGCTGACGCCCAATCGCGGAAATTACCTCACGGCCCCCCCGCCCCGCCCTCAGTGCCTGTCCCCCGCCCCCTGTGCCTGTCCCCCGCCCCCTGCGACTGCCTCATCCCCCGCGACTGTTCCCCGCCCCCTGTGCCTGTCCCATGCAGTAGGGAAACCTTGGGATCTGGGTCGCCCTCAGGGAAATGCCACCCCAGGAGAAAGTTGCTCCTACCCCGTGGAAGGGGCAAAGGAGGGGAGCTGGGGCAGAGAAACAGGGCTGGAGGGGGTGGGTTGCCGGTCGGTGCAGAGGGAGAAAGGGGCCGGAGGAAGGATAGGAGGTGGGGGTAGGGAGGTAGGGGTGGGGGTGGGGGATGTAAAGGGGATGTAGACAGAGGGCACAGGAGCAGAGATGTGGGGGGCTCTCCCTGTAAAGTCAAGTTAGAGGCCCCTGGGGGCAGCGCTTTCCTGAAGACACTTGGCCCTGTCACCTGGGGTCCCTAAGGGACAGGTATAACCCCTTCTAAAGCAGCAACGATGTCAGGACGGTCTCAGAGTCCAGAGGAGTGAGGAAACTGAATGGCAAAGAGGGTCCTGGGTGGCCATCTAGCCCACTGGAGAAACCAAAGCTCTGTGGTCACCACCATAGCTGAGCTAACTTGAACATATGGCCCCTGCCCAGCCCCACCCTGGCAACTTGGCCTCCCACCCCAGCCACTTGGCATCCTGGTGGCGCTCACACCCACTAGGATGTGGTAGAAATGATCAAGTGTAGCGTTCCAGGCCAGGTCCTAGAAGTCGCTGTAGGTTTTCCCTTACTTTCTGCCTCTTTGCTCTCTGGACAGCTCTGGGGATACCCTCAGCAACCCTGTGGAGAGGCCCTGCCCGCCTCTGGATTGACCACCGTCTCCAGAGGCCCCCGCCTGACCACTCACCCACCCAACTGTGAGGCAACAGTTGCTCACAGTGTGGACCATTGCTCAGGCCACTGAGTCAGGGTGGTGTGTCTACAGCAGTCGACATGAGGCATGGCTGTCTCTGCCCAGGGCCAACACCCTGCAGGGAGGGTCATGGTGGCAGTTTTTCATTTAAGTCAGGGAGCTGGCTGGCTGCCCCCCAACAAGCACACCAGGGACCTCTCCACAGACCTGATCACATCACCCAGCACAGGGAGTGGGGAGAGACCTGGGATGAGCTTAGCAGAGCATGCAAAACTCTGAATGCACAGAGCACTGTCAAAAATGAGCGGGACACTATGTTCTCAAATAGGGACACTTAACATCACATAAAGATGTCAGTTCTGGCCGGGCTCGGTGGCTCAGCCTGGAATCCCGTGTTTGGGAGGCCAAGGTGAGTGAATTGCCTGAGCCTGCGGGTTCGAGACCCACCTGGGCAACTTGGCAAGACCTCATCTCTACAATAAATCAGAAAAAATTATCTGGGTGTGGTAGCATGTGCCTGTAGTTCCAGCTACTTGGAAGGCTGAGGCAGAAGGATCGCTGGAGCCCAGCAGGTCGAGGCTGTGGTGGCCGGGAGCGTGCCACTGCACTCCAGTCTGGGCAACAGAGCAAGACTACAACTCAAAAAAAAAAAAAAAAAAAAAAGAGATGTCAGTTCTGTCAGTTCTTCCTAAATTTATCTGTGAATGAAATGCAACCTCAGTAAAAATACTAAGAATAATTGGGGGCGAGTGGGCAAGCTGACTTTATTTTAATTTTTTTCTGTTTCTGTTTTTTTTTAATTTATAAAGATGCTGGGTACAATTCAGGGTTAAGTATACAAATGTTGATTATGCAGGTACCTTTGTTGTTGAGGTGTACCCCCTCTCTCCTAGCAGTTTCCCTCAACTGCCAAACCCATCCCCTCCCCTGGCAGTTTCCCACTACTGCCAATCCCTTTTGTATATTATTATAATTGTTCAAAGTCTGCTTTTGAGTGAGAACATATGGTACTCTGTTCTTTGTTTCTGTGATAGATCACTGAGTATGATCAACTCTAAATCCATCCAAGTTGCTGGAAAGTCCATATGTTTGTCCTTCTTTATGGCTGCATAATATTCCATTGCATAAGCTGATTTTATTTATTTATGCACTTACTTTTTAGGCTGGGCACATTGGCTCACGCCTATAATCCCAGTACGTTGAAGGCCGAGGTGGGAGGAAACACTGACTCAAAAAAAAAAAAAAAAAAAGAATTTTTTTTTTTGTTTAGAGACAGGGTGGGTCTCTCTCTGTCACCCAGGCTGGAGTGCAGTGTTGCAATCAGAGCTCACCAAGCCTGGAAATCCTGGGTCAAGTGATTCTCCTGCCACAGTCTGCCAAACAGCTGGGACCATGTGTGTGTGCCACCATGCCTGGCTAATTTTGATTTTTTTATAGAGACAGGTTCTTGCCATTTTGCCTAGGCTAGTCTCAAGTGATCTTCTTGCCTTGGTCTCCCAAAGCACTGGGATAACAGGTGAGTCGCCATGCCCCACCCAACAAGCTGACTCTAAAGTTCATTTGGAAGAACTTAAGAGAAGAAGGGTTCTGGCACTGCTGAGTACTGACACCCACTGACAAGGAGTGTGAAGTCACAGACACGCAGGCCAAGGGCAGCACAGAGTCTAGAAATATGAAAGTGCACACTGGGGTCTGTATAGGAAGAGCAACAGCATTCAGGACAACTGGGGAAAGACAGCTTATTCAACAAATTGTTAGGACAACCAGCCAGCAACGCCTTGAAACTAAGATAGGAGGGAAGGTCTCTATCTAGCATCTTACACCAAAATAAAATAGCTGGTGGATCAAAGACTTACACATGAAAATAAATCAACCTGAGAGGTATTAGAAAGACTAAACCAAGGTTGGCCAGGTGTGGTGGCTCACACCTATAATCTCAATACTTGGGGAGGCTGAGGTGGGAGGATTGCTAAAGGCCAGGAGTTCTAGACCAGTCTGGGCAACATATTGAGACCTTGTCTCTGTAAAAAATCAAAGTTGACCAGGCGTGGTGACATAGCTACTTGGGAGGCAGGAGAATCGCCGGAGCCCAGGAATTCAAGGCTGCAGTGAGCTATGATCATACCACTGAATTCCAACCTGGGTGACACAGTGAGACCCAGACTTTAAAAAAATAAATAAGTAAGAGAAAGGGAAAGAAACCAAGGTAGAATGTTTACTTATTAGTAACCTTGGAATGGGAAAGGCCTTCTTAAGTGAAACCCAACCCTGGCAGCAGAGATTACGGGACTGCTCCCCTGACTCAGGTTCAGGGACTCAGGGTTCGGCCTCAGCACAGGCCACAAGAGGCATGCACACACCTTAGATATCAACAGGCACCATGACCTGAGGCACTGTCGTCCTTCCTAGGGAACTGGTTAGACATCTACCAACACACCACTGATACTGATACAGTCAACCTCACAAAAATAAAACAATTTTACACGGGGATAAGTCCACCATCAATAGTCACAAGTCAAACAATAACTGAAAACAACACTGCAGCTCGGATCACAGCTAAAAGCCTATTCTTTTTTTAATATATATTTTTAAATCCTGTAAATTAATAAGAAATTCACAAGCTAAGAGAAAAATAGGCAAAGGATGTAAACCAAGATTTCACAAAAAAATGGAAATAGAAATTGCTACAAATGCAGTGAGATGCTCAACCTCCCTCTGAGGAAAATGCAAATTAGAACTACATGGTACCATCTTTCACTTCCCTGACGCTGCCCAGCACCTGGCCAGAAAGTCTAAATCAACTGCACCCTGTGGCAATCAGGCCAACCCCACCGGAAGCAGAAGGCGCAGCCCTTCCCTGGGAGTCCGAAGACGCTCCCATGCACAGAGGGACGTCCATGCATGCTCACGGGCCATGGAGGCCTCACAACAGACAAGGACACCCCAGTGCCTGTCACTCAGGGTCTATGGGTTACACCCCCATGCCAGGGAATACTTTGCAGCCATGAAAAAGAAAGCGGCACCTCACATGTTCTAGAATGGAGACCTTTTTTTTCTTGCTTAAGAAGAAAATTGGCATGCATAACAATGTACCTTGAATTGAAAAAAGAAAAAAAAATAGAGAGAAAGCACACATCTACTATAGAAATCAGCTGTTAGCTGTAAATGTGGGGCTGGGCAGAGACTTGCTGTCTCTCTTCGCCTTTCACACCTTTGGTGCTGCACTGAGTGCATGTCTTCCTTAAACAGAAATGAAAAGCATCATCTCCATCGAGTGTGAATCCTAGAGTTTTTGCACCTGGCAAGTTCCCATGGGCCCTGTCCGGTCCCACCCAGCCATGCTCATGGCAGAGTGGCCATCCCTTCTACTCTGGCCTCCTCAAATCATGCAAGTGCTGGCGGCATTTGTCTCTTCCCTGGACTCCAGACAACCACACCCCCAGCCTCTTCTCTTGAATGTCAAGCAGATGACTCTCCTCCGGCTCCTCCAGCAGGCCCCCTGTTCCAGGAAAGGACACTGCGTCCTCCCAGGTGCCAGCTGAAAGGATACATCCTGGGCTCTTCCTCACACTGCATCCAGCCATCAACAGTGCTGTCTGCTAAGAGTCAGCATTGATGTAGAACCCTGGCACCCTGTCCAGCACCCACTAGGCTCCTACAGCAGCCTGCCTTCCATAGTTCTTCCTTTTAAGATTCTGCTCAGGGCCAGGCACAGTGGCTCACTCCTGCAATTCCAGCACTTTGGGAGGCCAAGGCAGGAGGATTGCTTGAGGCTAGGAGATCAAGACCTGGGCAACATAGTGAGATCTCATCTCTACAAAAAATAAAAAAAATTAGCTGGACATTATGGCACATGCCTGTAGTCCCAACTACTCAGGAGGCTGATGCAGGAGAATTGCTTGAGCCTAGGAGTTGGAGGCTGCAGTGAGCCATGATCATGCAACTGTACTCCAGCTTGGGCAACAGAGTGATACCCTGACTCAAAAATAAATAAATAAAAGGCCAGGCATGGTGGCTCATGCCTATAATCCTTACACTTTGGGAGGCCAAGGTAGGAGAATGGCTTGAGCTCAGGAGTTCCAGACCAGCCTGGGTAACATAGCAAGACCTTGTCTCTACAAAAAATTAAAAAATTAGCTGGGTATGGTGGCATGCACCTGTAGCCCCAGCTACTTGGGAGCCTGAGGCAGAAGGATCGCCTGAACCCAGGAGGTCAAGACTGTGGTAAGCCATGGTCATCACCTGAGCCTGAGCAACAGAGTAAGACCCCAACTCAAATAAATAAAGAGATACAATTCTGCTTGGGATGGACACCAATGAATGCACACAGTGGGAAAGTATTGGAAAGCATGGCTCTGCAGTCCCCAGAGGCATACTCTGGACGCCACCAGAGCCATGGGATCCGAGTTCACATTGCCAAAGGTGAGACACATGGCCACATGGCCACATGTGCCCTCCTGCAGATCCGCCAGCCATGAGAGCCTCACCCCAATCATCGCACAGTCCCTATGGGGGGACATTCTGCAGAATGCCTGCCCTGTGCTCCCCAGAAGTGTCCAGTTCACAAAAGACAAGGGACAGCTGGGCAGCCACCCCAGCTGGGGCCATAGAGGCACAAAACCCGAGTGCTGTGCCCAGGTGAGCACCGGGACTGGGGGAAGGGTGGATGTACTGGATAGTTCACACAATTTCAGTTCAGGTCAGGCAGTGGTGACATGGCTGTGTCACCTAGATGTCCTGATCCAGTGGTTGACAGCATCCGTGCTCTTGGGAAGCACACACTGAAGTGTCAGGGCCAGGGGCACACATCTCACTCTCGAACAGACAGTCTGTTTGGACAGACAGTCTTACACAGATATGCAGGGCATGCCAAAAAGAGCACACGTGTTTCAAGAATGGAAAACTCTGTTAAAATTCTAAGACTTGGGGCAACCTCTTCAGGTCCCCTCCCACTGTGGGAGATTTTCTGTCCTCTTAATAAATCCTGCTTTAAAAAAAATTGTAAGACTTGATGTATCCCAATAACAAAAGATGAACACAAGACACGTTTGATGTCTGCAGTTTCAAGGGGTGCTCGGGGTAGTCCCCATCCACGACCAGGCACTTCTGATGTCAGTTAATGACTGCAGGACTTGCTGCTGGGCAAGGCCTCCTGGGACCCTGATGCACATCGCACACAGGACCATGTGTCTCAGACTCATCACATACATACACAAGTGTTGGGTGTGTTGGAGGCTCTGCGGTATACACATGCCTCCATTGTCGTTGTCCTTCCACAACATCATCGAATTTCAAGGCCACTTCTTTTTTTTTTTTTTTTTTTTGAGTTGGAGTCTCACTCTGTCACCCAGACTGGAGTGCAGTGGCCGCTCCTGGCCACCACAGCCTCGACCTGCTGGGCTCCGGCAATCCTTCCGCCTCAGCCGTCCAAGTAGCTGGAACTACAGGTGCGCGCTACTACGCCCGGCTCATCAAAGACCACTTCTAAATGGTCTTGTGCCCCTTGAATGACAACCGACAACTGTGCTTCTGCTGTTTTCTTTGACTGTCCTGCCTGTCACATGGTGACGCCAGCATTCATTTGACGAACGCCATCTTTTGAGTGAACATCATACCTACTACACATGGCTACTGTCTTTCTATTCAACTTCAAAAAGTCACACATAGCTCACATCCTTAAAACGGGTGTGCAGTTTTGGGGCATCCCCAGTATAATAAAGCAGATAGGACCAAATGCAAGCAATTGGTGAGTCTAAAGAGCACATAGAAGTTCTTTGCAGTGTTTTTGTGCCTCTTGTGTAAGTTTGCTTGAGTTACAGTACACATTGAAGAGTAAGTGCCGTACCTCGTCTCGGCCCAGGATACAAGTCTCCTGCCCACATCCTTCCTGGGGGGTTCAGTGTTCCCCAGCCTCACTCTGCCCCCACCCTCCACCACTTTCCACCTGCCAGGGCCTGAGCACTCTCCCCAGCATCCTTGGAGGCTGCCAGGTGGGGGTCAGGCATCTTGCACCTGTGGCTATGGGTGGCATGCCCTCTCGCAGGTGGGTGCTGACAGCCTCTGGTGCTGACCCAGCGAGCAGAACTTGAACACCCTGTGCCAGGTCCTCCTGGAGACATCCCATTCTGTCAAAGGTTCACACCCTATGTGGAGGACATAATAGACTGGAGGGGGGGGTTCCAGATCACATCAGCCTAGCCCTGGGGGAGGAGCACAGCCAGGAGGCCTCCTTGGAGTCCCAGCCCTCCTTTTAGGCCTCTGTCCTCCTTGGAGTCCTCTATCTTCCTTTCAGTCCTCCGTCCTTTCATGCCTCCGTCTTCTTTGGAGTCCTCTGTCTCCTTCCAGTCCTTCCTCCTCCATCGAGTCCTCCGTCCTCCTTCTGGTCCCCTGTCCTCCTTGGAGTTCCCCATCCTCCTTCCAGTCCCCTGTCCTCCTGAGCTCCTGGGAGAAGGTGCAGGGCTGCGTCTCCGTCGTGCAGAGGCACCGAGAGGGACTGAACAGGGCTTTGCACCCTCAGTCCTCCTGGCCTCCCCCCGCCATGGGTTCTGTGCTTCTGTGAGCTATACCCTGGTCTTCATCCTGTTTCCTGGCACACAACTCCTAAAGCCCTTGCAATCTCCAAAGTAATGTCTTTTATATGCTAGTGACTGACTGATAGCCGGCGCCTGCCGGTGGCTTCAGAATGGGGCTGCTCCCAGGATTCGAGGGATGACCCTCCAGGCAGGGAGAGGGCTGAAGGATAAGCTGGTCACTGGTGGCCAGTGGTTTCATCAATCATGCCTATGTAACAAAGCCTCCGTAGAAACCCAAGAGGACGGGCTCAGACGAGGTTCCAGAGGGTCGAACACATAGAGGCCCCGGAAGAGGACCAGGAAGGTCAGGGAGGCCTCTGGAGGAGGCCTGGAGATGGCAGGGAGGCCCTGCACTTTCCACTGCACTGCCTGTGCAGGTCGTCATCCGTGTCCTTCGCAGTGTCCTCTGTGATACGTCGGCAACCCTGAGTTAAATGTTTCCCTGAGGGCTGCTGCAGCCCCAGCGAGTTAATCCGACCAGAGGGGCCGGGACTGAGGCTGCACCGGTCAGAAGCACCTGGGGCTTGCATCCGGCAGGGGAAAGAGGGACTGTCTCATGGACTGTCTCTAGGTAGGCAGCATCAGGGGCAAACGGGGGACACTCTGCTGGTGTCTGCAGCAGCTGCCTGATTTGCTGTTGGGATGGAGAAACCCTGTCTGATGTGTACATCTGGTGTGGGTGGGGAGCTGTGTTGGAGTGTGGGATAAGTGGCAGTTATCTGGGGGGGAGTCTCAGTTCCCCTGACCACCCCCTTGTTCTCCACAGATGCTGCCTGTAGCTCTCAGACCAGGTCCAAAACAGGAGGCTGTGGGTGTCACAGAGGTGGTGACTGCCATCCACCTGAAGATGTAAAGGACGAACCCAGCAGGCGCCCGGGATGCAGCCACCACAGGGTCTCAGAGAGGGCACAGGGAGCCTCTCTGCCCACGCCACTCCTACCGCCCCTGGCCTGTGACGCTTCCACCTACTCCCGAAGCTGGTGGCTTGCTCAGATCAGACTTCTCCTGAGGGCTCCCCATGTGCTCACTGCCCCTTTGTGGTTCCTTCCACCTGCCACCTCTCTGAAATGCTGGGGGGGGCACTTCCTAGTTCCTGGAGAATGCAGTTGAACTCCCTGCAAAGCCCCTCCTGCTAGGGGTGTGGGTCAGGAGTCGATTAGACTGGTCCCTGCGCCCCACACACCGTCTGGGCTGCACCGAGGAGAAAGCCAAGTCTTGCCCTGCGGCAGTCTGCAGAGGCTGTGCCTTTTCTACCCTGCCTCCCTGTCTCCCGCTCCTCCCTCAACACAGAAACGTGGCTTGCTCCTGACGCCCAGAGGTTCAAGTCCACCATGAACCCGCCCTGCCGCCTCCCAAGTGAGGTCCACCCCCAGCAATGCGCACACCAGTGCCTGCAGGGAGCCTGGTCACTGTGTGGAGAGAGCGAGCAGAGATTACACACAGTGCGGGACTGGCAGGACCATGCAAAGCTCTTTCCTGCAATCCAAAATGCACAGCCCACTGGCCAGAGTGTGGCTGCACAGTCAGGAAAGACAGCAGATGGGACACAGGGTCTGAGGACTGACCCACGAAGCGCCCAGGTCAGGGGAGGGCAGATGGGGTTGGAACCCCAGGAAACAAGTGTGAGCAAAGGGAAGCTCTGCCCACCTTTCGTTGGACACAAAAATTAATCCAAGATGGGCCATCTAAGCACCAAAGCGCAACGGGGAAGCTTCCAGGAGAAAACAAGAAATCTTCCCAACCTCAGGGAAGGCAATCTTTAAAAGGACATGAGAGGTACTAATATAAAAAAATTGATTAAAGGTTTTACAAATATAAAAAATTTCCACTCCTCAAGACACCATGGCTGGCGGCTGCGGCTCTGCTTGTAATTCACCTCCTATGTATCTACCCAAAAGAGATTAAAGTTGCATCTCCTTTATTTTTGTGAGTCGGGGGTTTCACTCTGTTGCCCAGGCTGGAGTGCAGTGACACCATCACAGCTATTGCTGCCTTGACCTGGGCTCATGCGATCCTTCCGCTTCAGCCTTCCAAGTAGCTGGGACCACAAGTGCATGTCACCACACCTGGCTAATTTTTTGATGTTATGAGAGACAAGGTCTCGCTGTGTTGCCCAGGCTAGTCTCAAACTCCTGGGCTCAAGCAATCCTCCCACCTTGGCCTTCTAAAGTGCTGGGATGTCAGGCATGAACCATTACACCCAGTCCAAAAGTTGCATCTTCATTCTTAACACAGCCTGGCCAGGGGAGCCCCTCCTGCAGGGGATGGCATATTGGCCACACGAGGACCAGGACCTGCAGGTCTGCAGCAGCCCAGATGCATGTCACCAGGCGACAGCATGGTCACATCGTGGCACATCTGGATGATGAAATATGCAGGAAGGTGGCTCAGCCTGTAATCCCAGCACTTTGGGAGGCCGAGGCAAGTGGATTGCCTGAGCCTGCAGGTTTGAGACCAGTCCAGGCAACTTGGCAAGACCTCGTCTCTACATTAAATAAAAAATTAGCCGGGCATGGTAGCATGCGCCTGTAGTTCCACTACTTGGAAGGCTGAGGCGGAAGGATCACCGGAACCCAGAAAGCCTGGAGGAATCTCAAAACCTGTGTGGAGTGAGAGAAACCAAACACAAAAGAGTACTTAAGGTATGGCCTTGTGTATATGAGGTTCAGGAACAGACATGTATGAAAACCAGGTCAGTGCTTGGAGGTAGGACTGATGAGAAAAGGAATAAAAGGGATGTCCAGACAAGGGAGCAGTTATGTGCTTGCATTTATTAAAACTTCTCCAGCCAGGGTCGGTGGTTCAGCCTTTAATCCCATGCTTTGGGAGACTGAGGTGAGTGAGACTCAGGATTGCCTGAGTCTGCGGGTTCAAGACCCACCTGGGTAACTTGGTAAGCCCTCATCTCTACAATAAATAAAAAAAAAATTAGCCGGGTGTGGTAGTGCACGCCTGTAGTTCCAGCTACTTGGAAGGCTGAGGCGGAAGGATCGCCAGAGCCCAGCAGGTCGAGGCTGCAGTGGCCAGGAGCAACCACTGCACTCCAGTCTGGGTGACAGAGCGAGACTCCAACTGAAACAAAACAAAACAAAACAAAAGCAAAAAAAAAAAACAAAAAACAAAACTCCTCTTAGATCAGGTGTGGTGGCTCACAACTGTGATCCCAGCACTCTGGGAGGCTGAGGTGGGAGGATTGCTCAAGCCCCAGAGTTTGAGACCAGCCTGGGCAACACAGAAAGACCCTGTCTCTACAAAAAATTTAAAAAGTAGTTGGATGTGGTGGTGCACCCCTGTAGTCCCATCTATTCAGGAGTATGAGGCAGGAGGATCGTTTGAGCCCAGGAGGTTGAGGCCGTGGTGAGCTGTGATCACGCCACTGCACTCCAGACTGGGCGACAGAGTGAGATGCCCAGCTCAAAAAAAAAAAAAACACTTCATCCAGCAGTCACGGATGTTCTCTGCATCTCATGTTTGTGTATTTTGGTGCAGTGTGTGTCATCACATGTGTGAAGCCATTCATGCAAATGCATCTGCTGCATTTCAGACATAGCCTGCTCCACTGCCAGACATCAAGAGCGAGAGATGCCAGGAGTGGTGAGTGGGAAGGAAACCCACCGGCCAGTGAGCGCAGGACCTGTGCATGCCCTGTAGGCTGGGTACCACCCTCTAGCTGGTCTGGGGAACCCAAGGCGCCACCCACCCCCATCTGTCAAGGGGTCAGGAACTGGACCCCAGCCGAGGCTGCCGGGCAGGGATCAGGGCCCATAAGGACCCAATAGGGCCAGGGACAGAGCCCACTCTACTCCATTCTGGGACGCAGGATGCCCACTCAGGCCAGTTAGAGGTCAGAACCCTGGATGAACTCATGGTACTTCATAGTGCAGGAAGCCCAAACAGAGAAAATCCCATCTGGAAATCCACACATCCTGGCTATGGTCAAGGCCCAGCTGCCCTGGAAAGCCCCAGCACAGGCAGAAGAGCACCCAGCCTTACCCCTTCCAACAGAGGATACAGCGCGGGGACCACCCTCCCAGGCCCTGCCCCTCAGGCCACCAAACAGTGACAGGACCCAGATGTCAACATTCACATGTGGCTCAGAGGGACAGGAGCTGGTCACAGATACAGCATGCCCCCGTTAGCATGGCTGTGTAACAAATGACCCAAAACTCAATGGCATGTAGCGACCATTCATGATGCACCCAAGTTTCCCAGTCTGAACATGCAGACAGTACACAGCAGGGATAGCGGGTCTCAAGATGCCAGGAGCCTCAGTCAGACTCAAGTTCAGCAGTAGAGTGATCTGAGGCTCCTCATACCATGTCTGTCATCCAGCTCAGGTGCGACAGTCAAAGGCTGGGTGTTGAAACCATGAGGGCTTGAGCTCCTACCTCTATTTTTTCAACATGAGCATGTTGAGACAGAGCGAGAATGAGCCAGGAGAATCTCTACCACCTTTTCCTCGGACATCACCTAGCATGACATCTACCACATTCAAGTCATTAAAAGTGAGTCACTCCAGCCTGAGCAACACAATGAGGCCCTGTTTCTACAAAAAAATTAGCTGAGTGTGTGGGGTGCACCTGTAGTTCCAGCTACTCAGAAGGCTGAGGTGGAAGGATCACTTGAGCCCAGGAATTTGAGGCTGGAGTGAGCTATGATTAGGCCACTGCACTCCAGCCTTGGTTACAGATCCTGTCTCTAAAAAAAAAAAAAAAAAAAAATGGAGTCATTAAGTCCAGTCCAAAATCAAGGGAAGGGAAAATTGACTCAACTTTTGTGAGTACAGTGTCATTAAATTTGTGCATATGTTTTAAAGCCACCACACAGCAGAAAAGAGTCAAAAGTAATCCATACCACAGGAAGAAAGAAAAAAAAAAAGGCATAGTTCAACCCAAAAGAAAACACAAGTCAAAAAAAAAACCCTCAAATACTTCAGCCTATAGAACAACTTACTAAGAGACAAAACCAAATAGATTAGTAATTACAATTACACTAAAAGTATATGGATTCAATTATCCTATTAAAAGACTGAGGATCTCAGATTTGAATTCAACAGGAAAGAAAATAATACAACGATATACTACTTACCTGAGTTACAACAAAATACAATGTAGCAATACTAATGTCAAACTAGAATGTGGTGCCAAAAAAAAAAAAAAATCCCCACTAGATAAAAGGACTAGGAAGAAACACTACTTAATGAAAAAGGGACTCTATTTATAAAAATTTTTTTTCAGCCGGGCACAGTGGCTCAAGCCTGTAATCCCAGCACTTTGGGAGGTTGAGACGAGAGGATTGCCTGAGCCGAGGGGTTCGAGATCAGCCTTGGCAACTTGGCGAGATCTTGTCCCTACAACAAATCAAAAAATAAACTGGGCATGGCAGCATGCACCTGTAGTTTCAGCTACTTGGAAGGCTAAGGCAGAAGGATTGCCTAAGCCCAGCAGGTCAAGACTGCAGTGGCTGTTGAGTGTGCTACCGCACTCCAGCCTGGGCAACAGAATGAGACTCTGACCGCCCCCCCCCGCCAAAATTTTTTTTCGAACTTTTGGGACTGGGATCTGCAAAGAAAGCTTTCCAAATGCTACCTTTACCCTGCACCTCCTACTCTGTTCTGTTCTCTTCCTTTGTGTTTAAGAAAACAAGGGTCACAGTCTTCTAACTGGTTTATCAACCCTCTAAAATACATTACCTCCTGTTTGAAAAACACTAAGAAGCTATATTTACCATTATTGTGCATATATCTAATAATCTAACCTTAAAATATTCAAAGTATCCAACTTGATCTATAGATTCAATGTAATCCCAATCAAAATCTCAGCAAATGATTTTGTGAATATCAACAAATGGAGTCTATAGTTAATACGGAGAGAAACAAAGACCAGGAACAGCCAACACAACACTGAAGGAAGAGAATAAAGTCAGAGGACAGAAACTACCCAGCTTCAAGGTTTATTATAAAGTTAATCAAGAATGTGGAATTAGGAAAAGAATAGATAAATATATCAATGGAGCAGAACAGGGAATAAAAAAAAAAAACAAAGGGAGCTGATCTTTGACAAAGGATCAGAGGCAATACAATAAGACAGTCCTTTCAACAGATGGTGCTGAACAACTGGATATCCATGTGTAAAAGAAAAAAAAAAAAAAAGAATCAGGCACAGACCTGTACCCTTCACAAAAATTAACTCAAAGTGCATCATGGATCTGAATGTAAAACACAAAATATGAGACTCTTAGAAGACAGCATAGAAGCAAATCTTGATGACTTTTGATACGGCAACAGCTTTTTAGGTACACCACCAAACGCCTGACCCATGAAATAAATGACTGATCAACTGAGCTTCACTAAAATTAAAAATTTTCCCCCATGAAGGACACTGTTAAGAGAATGAAAAAAGTCAAAGCCTTTTGCAAAAGACACATCTGATAAAGGACTATTATCCAAAATATGCAAAGATCTCTTAGAACTCAACAATAAGAAAATGAACAACTTGATTTTAAAAGCAGGCAAAAGATCTGTACAAATATCTCACCATAGGGGAAAGACAGATGGCAAATAGCATGTGAGACACTCCACAGCAAGTCACCAGGGAAATGCAAATCAGAACAATGATTAGAATGGCCCAAATCAGCCAGGCTCGGTGGCTCAGCCTGCAATCCCAGCACTTTGGAAGGGTGAGGTGAGTGGACTGCATGAGCCCGCGGGTTCGAGACCCACCTGGGCAACTTGGCGAGACCTCATCTCTACAATAAATCAAAAAATTAGCCGGGCATGGTAGCACGCGCCTGTAGTTCCAGCTACTTGGAAGGCTGAGGTGGAAGGATCGCCAGAGCCCAGCAGGTCGAGGCTGCGGTGGCCAGGAGCGGCCACTGCACTCCAGTCTGGGTAACAGAGTGAGACTCCAACTCAAAAAAAAAAGAAGAATGGCCAAAATCCTGAACACTGACATCATCAAGTGTTGACAAGGATGTAGAACAACAGGAACCCTCACTGCTGGTGGGGATGCAAGATGGGGCAGACACTGTGAAGGATAGATCGGTGCTTTCTTACCATATTAAACATCTTCTTACCACACAACTCGGCAACAGTGCTCCTTGGTTTTTATCCAAAGTTGGTAAAAACTTATGTCCATACAAAAGTCTGCACAAGTTTTTTATAGCAGCTTTACCCCTAATTGCCAAGATTTAAGCAACCAAGATGTCCTTCAGCGACTGAATAGATAAACTGTGGCCCATTCAGACACTGGAATGTTACTCAGCACTGGCTCCACCCTCTGTGGGGACTCCTGCCCTCTGGAGGCCTGCATGCCTGGGCTGGATAGGCTGCTCCCTGCCCCCACCTGTGTCCTCAGCCACAGAGTGACTGATTCTGGAGCCTGCCCCTGAGTACATCCACTCAGTGGACACAAGTCAAGAGGTGACTCCTTCGAGCTTTTGGGTTTATGCCCTGCAGACTGTGAGCCCTCAACATGCAGTATCAGGAGTGGAAGGTGTCACAGGAGTTACTGATGAGGGGTACAGCCCCCTCAGGCCGTATCAGCACTCAAGAACCGGGAGAGGCTGCGGTGTGGAGTGGACAGCAGGAGGGCTGGAGGCAGCAGCCCAGGTTGTTCTTGCCCTAGATTGGGCATTTGGCCGGAAAAGGAGGGGTGCATCTTCAAGGTGAGGGTGCAGGAAGGTGGCTTGAGCAAGTGATGGTGGGGACCTCACACAGGGCATGATGGGGGTGGACCAGGTACAGGGGGTGGGCCCAGTGTGAGCAGAAGGGCATGTGGGTGTGGCCAGGGGCACCGCATAGCAGGAGACAGGTATCCTGGGGATGGGCCTGATACAGAGACCTACTAACTTCCATCCATATTGTCACAGCCCCTAGAGACAGGCATAGCAAGGATTCAAGTGCTCCTGCACATTCTTGAGCACATTACTGAGAGTCCCCTTATCTCCTATGCACTCCCAGTAAGTAGCTTCAGGGGATCCTTGACTTCTCTGTAGACTGTGCCCAATCAACTGAAAGATGCAAATCCCTGTTTACTCCCTTTTTCTGAGTGGTTATAGGTTTGAATAATATAGTACCAATGTAATCATATACCTTGTGATTCGTATAACTTTTGTATCAACGTAATCATAAGTTTTGTGATTTGTGTAACTTTTGCATAATGCATGTTGTCTTAGGCCTTATAAACTCTCTTTATTCCATGGCAAGCTTGATTAACGCTTCTGCCAGGCCAACCGATAAAAGCTGTGAGACACCTCTCACACCTGGCACTAGGAAGTCTGGACCAAAAAATGACCCTATTGATAAATACGGTTGAAACTCAAGTTATGTACAATGCTCTGCAGGTCACATGGCTGATGTAAAGGAACTTACAATGCTGGACTTATAAAAGTGAACTATAAAAGCCTGGAGGTAAGCAGAACCATTTTAGAAAGACCTCAAGTCCAGCTCTGCTCCCTGAATTCGAACTCAGAAATAAACTCCTTTCTACCAGTTCCCTTCCCCCTTGATTTATTGGTATCAAGGGCAAGCAGCTGAGCATTACTCAGACCATAACAGGCCCAGCATGAGTGAAAGAGCATGTAGGTGTGGCTGTGGGCACCACATGGCAGGAGACAGGTGGCAGGGGTGGGCCCAGCCTGAGCGGAAGGGCACATGGGTGTAGCCATCAGCATCATGTGGCATAGAGCACATGCATGGAAAGATATATCCCAAGGGTGGGCTTTAGGAGTGGACCCTTTGCAACAGCACCTAGACCGAGAAAGAAGCGCCCTCAAACCCAGCACATGTACCCCTCTAGCAATGCCCCCAGGGGACCAGGGCCTGACTCTCAGAGCATTCTAGGCTCTGCCTCTGGAGCCGGGTGTTCCCAAGGATGCGTGGTGTGGATGCCACCTGCCTCCTTGGGTGTGCACAGTTCCTGCAGCCCTAGCTGGACGACAGCATCAGAGAGGACCCAGGAAGGGAATCCAGCCCTGGGGAAGAGAAGTGGCTGGAGCTCCCAGTAAGCAGGCAAGGTCACATGTGTGGAGCCCTCTCCCTGCCCGTGGGTGGGAGTGCCTCTGACCCAAGCCTTGGGTCAAGGTAGGGGCAGAGGCTGTTCTTACTGACCTCTTATCCTCTGGCAGCCTGCAGGACCCTCAGAGTCTCAAAGGTATCACCCTGCCACACTGCGATCCTGCTCTTATAGCCTCAGAACCGTGAAGAATGAACCTACCACTCAGAAGCCCCCGTCTGTGGCCCTGGCTGACTGACGGAACAGATGAAGCAGCCAATGCCCCTACTAGCCTCTGGGAGCCTCATGACACGCTCAGAGCTTGCCATTATGAGATGCTTCTGATCTCAGGGACACCTTGGAGAGCCTTGGAGCCCCCAGGTCACACCTTGCAGGGACCAAGTACATGGAGGTGCCTGAGGAGCCTGGGACCCGGCTGGCACTGCTGCCACAGGTGCTTTTACAGATCTGATTCTCATCACATTCTGTTCCAAGAGACAGACACACAGACTATGAAAAGTATTTTTATTTTAAATCAAAGTACCAAGCAGATACTTGCAAAACAACATACAAAGCAGAACTCAAACATGGCCCTGCCCCAGGGCCTCTGAGCAGGCCCAGGAGACATTCTTGCCTCCTGAAGGTCCAAATCCCATCCTGCCTCCTTGGAAAACCAAACTGAAGGCAGCCATGAAACACATTTGGTCTGTGGTTGAGACGCCTCCTTTCTAGACCCTGGCTGGCCCCTAAGGGGCAGGGCCAGGGAGTCCAGGGAGCCCTGTACCTCAGGAGCCAGCAGGACCCAGAGGAGTGCAGGGGCGTGTGTGTGGGAATGGGAGTGTGCTGATGACATCCTTCCCACCAGGGCAGCACAGGGACTGGAGTGCACTGACGACACCCTCCCCCGGGGCAGTATGGGGACAGGCTCACTGATGATGACATTCTCCCCCAGGGCAGCGCAGCTCCCAAGGACAGGCTGCCGAAGGGTCAGCAGCAGATGTCCCCAGGTGGCATCCCCAGAGCACTGGTAATGGCCTCCAGCCCAGTTGAACAGGCTGAGAGTCAATTCTGAAGCTGGTTGTGGCTTATCTTTTATGGCTCGGAAGTGAACTTCCTCTCCCAGTACCCTGACGGAACAAGGGGCAGGGGCAGAAAAGGACCAACCTTGCTCTTAAAAGAAAGGAAATGAACCCACAGCCCATGTGAAGTCCAGTCCAGCAGCGGCCATGAAAGCAGACAGCACACATGGCTGACAGGAAAGCCAGAAGGTGGCAGACACAGGCTCTGAGCTCGGTGGGGGCCCAGAGCCTTCCTGATGCCACAGGGTCACACGGCCACATGTAACAGGACTCACAACTAGAGTGAAATGGGTTCAAAAAAGGAGTATGTACACAAACACATAACCATCGTGCTGAAACCAGCCAACTACAAACAAAAATGTAACAGAAGAAAACAAAAGACAGAACCTCAGTAGCCTGACATGGAGTAGGGCCGGCGGGACAGGGCCCGGTCGCAACAAAGGTGCCAAGGTGGGTCTGGGGCACTATGGGACGGATGGATGGACAGCCAGTTGCTTCAGAGCAGTGAAGGGACAGTGGCCCCTCCCCTGCAGGGCCCTCAGAAGGGCCTGGGGCCAGCAACAGACCCACAGGAAGGTCTGGGGACGGCTGGTCCCTTAGGGTCATCCCGGGACACCTGCTGTAACCAGCAGGAGGTCTGGGCTCGCTGCTCCCTGAGATGTCTGCCTCAGGGCCCGGAGGGGCCCGTCTGGTATTCCTTGTGAGTCC
Organism: Carlito syrichta; assembly: GCF_000164805.1. Lineage (NCBI taxonomy): Eukaryota > Metazoa > Chordata > Mammalia > Primates > Tarsiidae > Carlito > Carlito syrichta. The sequence goes on along the minus strand of NW_007061993.1, from coordinate 119,277 downwards.
AAAGTCAGAGCTGCCAACAGCTCCCAGCAGCCCTGACATGTTGGGCTCCCCTTTCACCCCTGGCCCTGACTGGATGGTCCCAGTCTCCCCAGTCACCCTGGGGCCCACCCTTGGAAAGGGACCACTGTGTGTTAGTCCAAGAGCTTCACAGGGCAGGGGGCTGAAAGCTGTTGTGGTAGCCCTGCCAGCAGGCTGCACACAGGCTACACTGAGCCCCCTAAAGCTGGAGAGCCCCGTGTGAATCTTGCACAACATCTTGTTTACATCCCTCCTCCAGAACCACAGCCCAGGGACACCCCTGGGACCTGAGCCCTGAGTGGGGCCGGCTCAGCAGAGGCCACCCAGGACCATGGGTACCCGGTCAGGTACATGTGCAGGAGTTGACAGGAGAGGCCTCCGCACTCAGCATCGTTTTGGTTGAAAATGCTATAAATCTGACTCTAGAAGCCTACTAAGCAATCACTTAAAAACATCCTCAGCGCAAGTGCAACAATGCCTGGACCACACTTCACCCACACCCCTGCCTGCCTGAGCACCTGCTGGGGCAGGGAGGTGGGTGCCCATCCAGACCTGTGCCCACCCTAGGTGTGCGTTCCCACACAGGCTGGAAAACAGCGCCAGCCACGCTAACCTACAGAAAACTGTGGGAAGAAACCAAATCCATAGGATCCATGGGTCTCACTTGGGTTGCGTCCCAAGTCGTGTGAGTAACGTCCCCCGGCAGGCTCGGTCCACAGGAGCCCAGCAGGAGTGCAGGCATGGCCCTCAGCAGCCGGGACCATGGCCCCGGCAGGGTCTGGGTGCCACCTCCCCCAGCCGCACCAGGCCTCCTGGTCCTCCACGCCTGGCTCCCGACAAGACCCAGTGTGTAAACAGGATTGACAAGCAACAGATGGAAAAATATACTTCCCAAGAAAAAAGGGGAGGAAGTCTGGGACTCGAAGACCGCCGTCTGGGTGGCCGTCATGGCTCTGTCCCCTTCTCTCGGCTCCTGATTTGTTTTGGCGATTCCTCTCTTTGGTTCACAGCCCACATGCCCACCTGCCCACGCCAGTCCCGTGGCCTCCGCACTCCCTTGTGGCTGCAGCTGAGGAGCGGTGGCCAGCCCTGTCTTTCCCGGGGGCCTCGCCTGCCACCGGCTACTTCTGCTCATGGTCCTCTGCCACAGCAGCGACCTCAATAGTAGCCGTGTGTTCCTCGGGCCCCGGGGCAGTCCCCGTAGGCACTGTCACAATGGTGCTGCCCCCAGGCGATGTCTGTGCCACGTTCTGCAGGGCGGGGCCCAAGCCAGGCAGCGTGAGCAGCTGCAGCGGGCTGACCACCTTGAACACTGTGCTGCCATCCTGCACGGCAGCCGTGCTCAGCACCGTGAGGCTGGATGCATCGGGGTGAATCTCTACCGTACTGGGGAAGGTGGAGCCTGAGGATGCCAGGACCGTGTAGCCCCCGAGCAGTGGGGAGGCTGGTGAGCTGGCAGGGGCCCCCTGGGGGGAGCCCTTGCCCAGGACGGTGGAGGGCAGGGTGGACACCACTTTCCCGAGTGGCACGCTGGTCAGCTGGGGGACGGGCACGCCCGGGCTGAGTGCAAGCTGGGCAGACTGGGTGAGCACCTGTGAGGCCACGGCAGCTGGTCCAGACGTGGCCCGCGCAAGCCGGGGCCGCTTCACGGGAGGAGGCAGGGAGACAGGCGTCAGCGTCATGAGCACATTGCTGAGGTGCTGGGACTTGTGCTTTAGCTCCTTGGCCCGGCGGCGATGCTCATCACACTGCTGCTCCAGGGCTGCGGAGGACAGAAGCATCACTGCAGGGGCCAGGGCCCAGGGACAGACCACATCACTGCAGGGGACAGGGATAGTGTCACTGCAGGGGACAGGGAGTACAGTGTCACCACAGGGGATGGGGTGGACAGTGTCATCTCAGGGACTGGGGGTGGACAGTGTCACCACAGGGGATGGGGGTGGACATGTCACTGCAGGGGATGGGGTGGACAGTGTCACTTCTGGGGATGGGGTAGACAGTGTCACTGCAGAGGACGGAGGTGGACAGTGTCACTGTAACGGTGGGAGATGAACAGAGATGGTGGTGGAGACGGAGACAGACTGTCACTGTGAGGGATGGGGGTAGAGACAGAACATCACTGCAGGGGATGGGGATGGACAGCATCACTACAGGACATGGGAGACACACGGTGTCACTGCAGGAGAAGAGAGTACAGATAGCATCACGGCAGGGGACAGGGATGAGCAGTACAACCGTAGGATATGGGGGACAGTGTCATTGCAGGGGACAAGGGGACACACGTACCGTCACTGGGTGGCCCTTGAGTCAGGGGCAACTCAGGTGTGCTTGCCTGACATAACCCAGATAGCCGCATAGCCATCTGCCAAAGTAGGGTCAGGGCAGGAGGCAGGACCCCTCAGATGGCACAGGGACAAACCAGGCCTGCATAGGATGTCCTATGCATCTGCCAGAGCTTCCTGTGAGCTTTCACATAGCCAGCCATAACATTTGTATGGAAAGTTGCTCGTGTGACTTATCAAGATAGAAAGCAAGAAAAACATATATGATAACTGTGTTTAAACACATGCAGTGGTGGCACATGCCGTTGTTTCAGCAATCTGGAAGGCTGAGGTGGAAGAATTGCCTGAGCCCAGCAGGTTGAGGCTATGGTGGCCAAGAGCATGCCACTGCACTCCAGTGCCACTCAATGCCACTGCAGTGACACTGCCCCCTCTCCTGCAGTGACACTGTCTCCCCATCCCCTGCAGTGACACTGTCCACCCATCCCCTGTGCAACACTGAAACTCGGACTAAAAAAAATAAAACAAAACAAATAAACACACACACATACCAGGACATACAGTAGGTACAGTCCCCAGGAAGAGCCTGAAGAAGATGGGCTGGCATCAGGCAGGTGCATGCCTGCTTGGGGGCAGCTGGCCTGTCCCACTTCTCTGCCATTTCCTCCTAAGTAATACTCGGGTCAGCACCAGTAAATAGAAGGGATGCCGCCTGCACTTTCTATGACAGTGGGTCTGACCACATCATTTCCTACGTGAGGGCTGTATCTTTACTTCCTTGACTTCGAGAAGAAGCTCTCCATCATAGGTGTGGCTCAGAGATCTGGACACAGGGCTGGGCGAGCATGGGCCCAGAAGCTCAGCCTTTGCCTACCTGCCAGGTCCCGTGCATACTGCTCCCGCGAGCGGTCCATCTGGCACTTGTGGCTGGCCAGCACCTTCTTCACCAGGTCCAGCATGCCAAAGTTCTGCACGATGTTGTTGAGGAGGATGGCATCTTAAAGAGCAGCACAGCACTCAGTGAGGACTGGGCCCTTTCCAGGGGACCAAACCCCAGGACAGGCCGGCTCCTTGGGAACCCAGGCCATGGGGAGCCCCACTCAGCAGAAGAGTTCAAGACACACGCAAGGGACCCTTCTGCCACCAGAAGCTCAGTGTCAGCTAGCTGAGGTCCTGGGTCCAGATTCAACAGTTTGGAGGGGCCCAGGGGGGAGGGCTCACTACCCCGCTCCCATGGATGCCACCTGGTCGCAGGGCAACACAGACCTCTCAAATTGGAGCTGCAGGGGAGGAGCCCAGGGGAGGGTTAACCATCCCACCCCCGTGGATGCCACATGGTTGGTGGGCAGACACAGACCCCTCAACTCAGAGCTGGAGGGGAGAAGCCTGGGGTGAGGGCTAACCACCCCAACCCCACAGATGCTACTTGTCAGAAGACACAGACACTTCACCTTGGAGTTGAAAGGGAGAAGCCCGGGGGAGGGTTAACCACCCTATCCCCAAAGATGTCACCTGTCAGAAGACACACACCCCTCACCTCGGAGCTGCAGGGGAGGGTCCTGAACCCGCTGCTGTAGGCCCTTCATGGTCTGCACCAGCTCCAGGTGGAACTCCTGTATGACCTCATCCAGCAGGCCAGCATCCTTCAGCCCCCGCCAGAAGGCAAACGTGTCATCTGCAAGGGAAGGAGAGGGCTCAGTGGGCAAGAAGAGCATCATTGCATGGAGTGGCCACAGGGGTGCAGAGCAAGGGAGAGCCACAAGAACGCCATGCAGGGGCATGGGCACCGCCTGGCATTGAGCTGGGCCTGCATTGCCCAGCTATGTCCACGGTGCCTAAGTCTAATGGGGTGGCACGGAGGTTAGCCTTGGAACACCCAGGATGATGGTGGCTGGAGCCCAACCTTTCTCCAAAAGGACCTCACTGGCCCCACCTGGATTCCTGAAGCCCATGTGGCCTGAGGCAGGCACAGACCCACCGCCCAGCCTGCATGCAAGAGAAGCCCACAGGGAGGGACGTTGTACCTCCAATGGCTGCAGTCCAGTCGCCAGGGTCCTCGCAGGTCTCTATGGTGATGGTCGCGGGGGACCCATTCACTGCAGCCAAAAGGGAACCGCAGTGAGTGCCGTGTGGATGGCAGCTCCAGACCCCACAGACCCGCTGGTCCTCCCATGCCATGTTCTGAACCTCCCTTTCCATCCACTTCCACGAAATCGACACAGTATATATGTTCACAGGAAGGGACTGGTCTCTCTCGCATCTTGAGTCTTTCTAATTAAGACGTCATCAAAACACAGAAAAACATGAAAACAACCCTGGGAACCCACTGCCCAGCTTCAACAACTCTCAGCATCTGTTCTCCTTGTGTTCATTCAATGGAGGGATGAGACGGGAGACCCCTGCCTGACTGGTGTTTCTATCTACAAGACTCTGGAAGGCTGTGGCTGGATCTGCCCCCAGAGCTCACCTTCATCTCATGACTGTGGGTGACCCTTCATGGGAGCCCCCACAAATCTTAGTGACTGTCTAGTTCTAGTCTTCTAAATCAGAAGAGGTGAGACTGAGAGAGAAAAACTATATTTTTCCTGGGGATCTCTGGTGCCTATAAAACTCAATGGTTTGTATAGCCTGTATCTCACCATTTTGGACAGTTTCTGATCAAGGTTTTATCCACAGACCTGGTTTTAAGAACAAGCCAGGGCCAGATGCAGTGGCTCACGTCTATAATCCCAGCACTCTGGGAAACCAAGATAGGAGGACTGCTTGAGCCCAGGAGTTAAGACCAGCCCAGGCAACATAGTGAGACTCCATCTCTACAAAAAACAAGAAAATTATCTGGTCATGGCATCATAGGCCTGTAGTCCCAGCTACTTGGGAGGCTGAAGCAGAGAAGGCTGAGGCTACAGTGAGCCGTGATTATGCCACCACACTCCAGCCTGGGGGACAGAGCAATACTCAAAGACAAATCAAAACCCAAAACAGGTAAAATGTTTTGGGAAACGTTTCAATCTTATGTGCCCTTTCCAGATTCATCAAAGACGTGTTAGGAACAGTAGTTCATGCCTATAGTCCTAGCACTTTGGGAGGCAAAGACAGGAGGATCACTTGAGCCCAGGAGTTCCAAGTCTAGCTTGGGCAACGTAGCAAGACCTGTCTCTACAAAAAAACAAAAAAATTAGTGGGGCATGGTGACACCTGTAGTCCCAGCTACTCAGGAGAAAGAGGCAGGAGGACTGCCTGAGCCCAGGAGGTAAAGGCTGCAGTGAGCCATGATTATACCACTGCATTCAAGCTTGGGCAACAGAGTGAGATCCTAACTTAAAAAAAAAGGGTATCGTGGTGGTAAGTATTATCATATCCTTGGAATGACGTGGGGCATGAACTGTTTTTCACCAACTGGGCTGACAAGACAATCTTTCACTAACTGCACAATAGCTAAGTCAGAGGTTCGTAGAGATTTCAGGACAAAGAAATTATAAGGAAAGTAAAATCTTAAGCCTGGGTTTGCCTTGTCGGGTGGAGTAGACTAGGCCTGCAGGACGCAGGGGCCCAACCCCCTCCCGAGGGATGGTGTCACTGGGCTCACTTTGTGCCAGTAACTTGGACTGACACTAGCCAGGCAGAGGGCTCTGGGAGGACAGACAGGAGGCTGGGCCTCAACCAAGTTGGGCCCAGGGGCACCCAACCCCCCCATCCACTGCCTCATGCTCCACAGGCCTACGGGGGGGCTCTGCCCTGGCCACCCCACCCCTGCCTGTGGCTCTGGCCTAGGGGAGCCAAGCAATGACATGCTCCCTCGCTGTGAACCAACCACCAACTAAAGCAAGGGCCAATCAAGGCCAGCCCCTCTGACCATGGCAGCTGAGCGTCCTGGGCTTCTCAGGAGGACTTGGCACTATATCTGCTGGCCTACTCCTGCCAGGCTTAGGAAAGGATGTGGGGAGAAGGGTGGGGCCTTCTGGCCGCCCTGGCCTCACTCTCCTCCCCAGCGAGGATGGGACAAGGGCTCAGCGGCCCTCTTCTGAGTCAGTGACAAACAGTGATGTCCCTGGTCATAGCAGCACACTCCAGCCAACACCACGGAGAGACAGTTTAGAGACAATGCAAGTGGCATTGCTGGAAACACAACATTGCCAAAGATCACCCAGTAACCTGACCAGGGAATTCGGGCCCTAACTTCATGCTAACTTCAGTTTCAAAAAGGATTCCTCTACTTATAAGGCTAGAAAGAATTCCAGGAACTAATCCTCCTACAATTCAGAGCTACAGAGATTGACATGGAGAATGCCATAAAGTGTCACTCAAAGTCGAGGTAGCAGGGAATATGCATGGCAAAGAAGGTGGGAGAGAAGACCTGCGCAGCGTGTGAGGAAGTGGCTCCAGATTCGGGGCAGGGGAGGTGGCCTGGAGGCCCAGGGGCTCCCTCTATCGGCGCTATACCCTTCCTCATGAATTAGGGAATCTCTGACAACGAACAGGCTAACACCGAGAAGTGCTTCCATCTTCCCTATCAAGGAGAACAGCGATTTGACCAGACCTCCTGTGAGGATGGAGGCAGCTGACCCCACTCGCAGGTCCCAATGCAGGGGCCAGGGAGGCCATCATGGGGCATGTCCACCTCTGTAGCCACAGTGTGGGGCTGGGTCAGGGCAGGCCATGCTGGCCCACAAGATGGATGGCCCTGTACCTACCATCAGCAGTGGCAGGTGTGAGCGGGATGTACTCAGCAGACGTCGGGCTGCTCAGGGACACGCGGGCTCCCGAGAGGTCAATCTTGGTGCTGCGGCAGGTATTGGAGCAGACCTTGTCATGCTGGTAGAAGTCTAGCTCCCCAGAGTCCATGATCTTCCTGTGAGAGGACGGGGCCGGGGCATCCAGGTGAGCCCAAGTGCCAAAGATGCCCAGTCCACCTGTCCCAATCTGGGCCATCGCCTGCGTGGGGGCAGTCCCCACAGTGGTGCTGACCACAGCTGGGCTCTGCTGTGCGGGGTAGGCTCTGCTCTCCTCCCAGCACAGGCTGTGTGCATGGGAACCCACTCCCCTCAGAGAGGCTGACCCAGGCAGCGGCTCTGTCCACAGGAGGAGCACGAGGGCCCTGGCAGGTGGGCACCTAGAGATGCCCACTCAATGCTATGGTGCTGGGTCCTTCCAGGATGTTCTCTGCCACGGTCCCATGGGAGCGACCACAACTAAGGCAGGTAGGCCGGGTCCCCTGCATTGAGTCTGAGGTGTGCTGAAGCAGGGAGAGGTGAGAAGCCACTTCCAGGAGCCTCATCCCTCCCAGAGGCAGGCAATGAAGGAGACAACAAGGGCATGGGCACTGCTCGCCCTCCCCTTACCAGGAAGGCACTATAAGCGCCCTGCCGGAGCTGCCTTCCAGGCCCTGCTCTCCAGCCCCTCCCAGAGATCCAGGATCTCAGGCCCTCCTGCATGTCTCAAGGAGCTGCCTTAGCCAGTGAAAGGAGGCTGAGTGGCCTTTGGGCAGCGCTGGCCTCAGGTACATGCCAGGCTGGTGCTTCTGCATGAGGCTCAGGACCCACCTCCCCAGCCAGTGGTCTCCACAGCTGTGCCACCAGCCATGTTTTAGAAAATGAGAAGCCAGCTCAGTAGGTCAGGGCCTGGGCTGTGGGAAAGGACCTGGGGCCAGTTACTCCTGAGGCCCATAAGTGAGGTGGAGGCCAGGCCCACAAAGACCGAGACTGTGGCTTGTGGCTCACAAAGAAAGGGAGCCAGAGAGCTGGCTGTGGTAACAAGCCTGTAATACCAGCCACTCGGGAGGCTGAGGCAGGAGGATAGCTTGGGCCCAGGAATTTGAGGCTGCAGTGAGCTAGGATCACGCCCTTGCACTCCAGTCTGGGCCACAGAGTGAGACCCTGTCTCTAAAAGAAAAAATTAAAAACACCAGCATAATTGTTCACCAATGGTCTGTGCATGTTGCATGATAAAAAGGACAAAAATGAAGAAAGGCTACACGAAGAGATTAAACTTGGCTGCCAGTCTGATACACAAATGCCAGGTTATACCTTTGTCTGTTAATAATGAAACAGCTGCTGGTAACTCCAAGTAAAAAACTGTTGAAAATTAAAATTAGATTTGACAAAAGAGTTCTAAAAACCTGATCGCATCCTATGAGTAGGTGCAGCATCCGGGAGGCTGTCTACATGTACCATGTCTAAAATGTGCCTCACCTTCAAAATCCCAAAACCAAATGAAAAAGTACCGGTCACCATATCCCTTCCATGGGGAAGGACTCGTGGCACCAGCAACACTGCCCACAGGCCCACCTGAGCATGATGCCGTTCATGCGGATGGCTCGCTTCCAGTCCTTCAGGGTGGACTTCCCCGCCAGGTGCACGAACTCCTTCGGGCTGATCACGTGCTCATCATACTGTGGGGGGTATGGCAGGTCAGGCTGGCCAGAGTACCGTGCGGTGCCCTCCTCTCCTGCCCGACCCTGCATCAGGGTGTGTGGCAGGAATAGTGCCACAGAATTGACTGGACAGCCCCAGGTCTCCCTATAGCGCATTCTACAGTGTACTTGGGTAGAACAAGAATGTACCCCACAGGCTGTAGTAGGTGCAGCCTCCCCTCCAGCCGCAAGGGAGCAGCCACATGCCTGGGCTGGGCTCTGGGCAACTTATTCCATAAATGCCTACTACTGCATATGTGACACCGTAAGATGGTAACAGACACCACATGGGACTGAGCCATGAGCGAGCCCTTCACCAGGCCCTCCTAGCACACACGTTTCAGAGCCCCTTGCTCCGAACACACACAAGTTTCAAGGTCAGGGCGTGTGCTGTTGATTCAGTAGTCCTGGGGCTTGTGGATTTCACCCCTTGAGGGAGCCCCACAGCTTGTGGGTTTCACCTTGTTCACAAGCAACTATGGAAACCAAAGACTGAAAACAAAACTGCATCGACCTGGAAACTAGCAGGTTAGGGATGATGGCATCATGGGTCCCAGCAGGCCCAGCGGCTCCCTCTAAGACCTCGGCCTTGCTGCTGGGAGGGCTCACTGTTGTGAAGCTTGGCCTCTGCTCCAGCGCTGTGCCTGTCGTTCTGGCATTTCATTACCGGGTGACTAATGGTAAACTTCTTTCTTGTTTTTGACCCCTTTGATATAATTTCAAACTTATAGAACAACTGCAAGGATAGTCCAGGGAGCTCCAGCACGCCCATCCCGGATTCTCTGATGCTCACATCTGGTCCCTCACTTGCACCTGATATGTGTGGCACATCACTCTCCTCCTGACTATTGAGTGTCAGGGGTAGACGCCACGCCATATGCCCCTAGAACTGGCACAGACTTCCCAAGAACAAGTTATCTTACACAACCACAGAGCACTGCTCAAACTCAGGAAGTCATCATTTCTATGTTGTCTAATCCACAGTCCACATTCACAGTCACGAACTGTCCGAACAACAGCCTTTGACAATTGTTTCTGATGCAGGATCCAGTCCATGACCATGATGCAGTGGCTGTCTCGTGTCTCCAGTCCCTGTGCCCTCAGGATGGAGCAGCTTCTCAGTCTGTCCCATCTTTCTTCACATTGACGCTTCTGAAGCACATGGATCAGGTGTTTTGTGGACTGTCTCTCTCTTTTTTTTTTTTGAGTTGGAGTCTCACTTGGTCGCCCAGACTGGAGTGAAGTGGCCGCTCCCAGCCACTGCAGCCTTGCCTGCTGGGCTCCGGCGATCCTTCCACCTCAGCCTTCCGAGTAGCCGGAATTACAGACATGCGCTACCAAGCCCGGCTGATTTTTTGATTTACTGTAGAGATGAGGTCTCGCTGCCCAGGCGGGTCTCGAACCCATGGACTCAGGCAATCCACTCACCTCAGCCTCCCAAAGGCACAGGATTACTGGCTGAGCCATGGATCCCGGCTTGTGGACGCCTCTCAATTTGCATCGGCTGTTTCCTCATGAGTAGCGTCAGGCTGTGAATTTCTGGCAGAAGTCCCACAGACTCTAGTCATACTATCTCAGGAGGCCCAGGAGTGGTCTGAGGCGGATGGTGTGAATGTGGGTCACAGGTGAGGCACCTGTCAGCTACCCCTGCCTGTTTCCCAGGAGCCACTGTGGGTGTCACAGGATGCCCTGCTCCTCACCTAGTGGACACCTCCTGTAGCCCTGACACATCGCTCCTCGCAGCACATCACTGGGGTCTATGGTTAGAGCCACACTTCTCTCTTTGCGTTATTTAACATGAATAAACAACAGACGCACTGCAATAAATTTGGTTTTCCTTCAATTAAGTGATAATCCAGGCCTATCACTGTTTTGATGCTAAACTGTCCCGAATGGAAGCAGGGGTCTTCTTATCTGGCCTGGGGTCTGCCAGGGTCTTGCACTGGATTGCTGTCCCCTCGGCCATGAAAATTCTCAGCTTCTCTCTCTTCCTCCCAGAACTCAAACAGATGCGTTGACTGCCTCATGCTTCTGTGTTCCATCTTTTAATTTCTGTGGACTATATTCTGAACATCTCTTTAGTTCTATCTCCAGTTCACTGATTATCTCTCCAGCTATGTCTGATCTGCTGCAAGACTCATCCACTAAGTGCTTAATGTTAATCCTATTTTTCTAATAATGGTTTGATCAAATCTGCTTACGCTTTACTCATGTCCTCCTTTATTTCTTGAATTAAACATGACCATTTTATATTCTGTGCCTGAAAATCTGAAAGCCCGAGGCCATTGTGGGTATGACTACTGCTTGCTGCCCACTCGCTCGAGGCAGGCTTCCAGAGCGTCCAATGTTCTTGTCTGTTTCATTGTGAGCTGCTCCCTTCCTTAGAACTTTGTGAAAATTACTCAAAACCTGATATGAAGATGAATTCTTCCAAGAAGCATCTTTAGTTTGCTTCTTTCAGATTCCTGGAGAGCTGCTAGCCAGGAGTCACAACTTAACTCTCAGCTTGGGCTTTTGGACCACGCAGGCCACATAAGAATCCTCAAGATGGCATCCCCCTTCCCTGGGCAGGGGACAGGGTACAGCTGGGAGTACGCTGTTAGCAGCTCACCCTTTGGAGGTGCTGGCTTTAGAGGGCATAGTCCCTCCCCCCCGCAACCCACATGCCTTGGGGAAGCCTGGGCATCATCTTCCGACCTCTGGGTCCACAGGGTGAGAAGACCCAGCTCAGGCCCAGGCTGGACACACTGCTCTGTCCACTCTCCAGCCCTGCCACACTCAGGCCTGGGCCAGCGCATGGAGCACCTAGAAGGTGCTTTATGAAAATATCCTGACAGGCATTTTAACTGTTTCAGTACCAGGTAAGCCTGGGTACCTGATCTACCAAGTTGCCAGAAGCACGATCCCGCTCGTCTTACCCCTCACCACAGAGTCTCCCCCAAGCCCCTAGCATCCCCCTGCAGGTGAAGTCAGCACTTGGCCTGGGAAGGTGTAGCACCCACCAGGTGGCAGGAACTCCTCTTCCTGAAGCCTCCTCCATGATCCTGTCCCTGGGGACCCGCCTTCCAAAGGTCCCCAGCATAGCCATGCCCCGGTGCAGGAACAGGTGTGCCCACGAGGGCATCCCGCCCTGGGGCCCTGCATGCCACCTGTGCTTTTGTTCTGTCTGAACCCTCACCTGGACACATTTCACATTGATGCCAGGACACACAAACTTCCTCCAGATCAGGTTGGCCCTGCTGTCCCCGCAGGTGATGGGGTATACAACCTCAGCCTCCAGGCTCTCCCCCTCTTCAGCCATCTTCACTTCTCACAGGCGATTGACAGCAAAGGGCAAGAACAGAAAGCCAGTTATAACCTCTCCAAATCATGCCCTGCAAATGCCAAAAGCCACTGCCAACCCGGAAACCAAAAACTAAACCCAGGAAGGCCAAGGCAGAGCAAGGCGGCAGAACGTTCTCATCAGAATGGGTTAGAGTTTCAGGTAAATCCACAAAATGGACTTAACTAGAGTAACATTAATATAATTCCAGTAAACGATGATTAAACTAAAGAGCCACTTAGGGAAATAAAATCAAACTCTACTGAAAACAATTCTAGGGAAACTTAAGGTTTTGAAAGTTTTAGTGCCTTTAATCTTAGGCAACATGGCCGGGCTCGGTGGCTCAGCCTATAATCCCAGCACTTTGGGAGGCCGAGGCGAGTGGATTGCCTGAGCTCACGGGTTCGAGACCCGCCTAGGCAACTTGGCGAGACCTTGTCTCTACAATAAATCAAAAACTAGCTGGGTGTGGTAGCGCGCACCTGTAGTTCCAGCTACCTGGAAGGTTGAGGTGGAAGGATTGCCGGAGCCCAGCAGGTGGAGGCTGCGGTGGCCAGGAGCATGCCACTGCACTTCAGTCTGGGCTACAGAGTGAACTCCAACTCAAAAAAAAAAAAATCTTAGGCAACAAAAAAAATACCAAAGGTGTGGTAAGGAATTTTACTCCTGTTCACTGATAGTCATGACCAATAGGTGCAGAAACAGTGAGAGGAAAACCAGTCCAGAAGAGGAGAGCGCTGCAAGACTGAGGCAGCCTGCTCTGCTCTTCCTACCTATCAGGCAGGGGCTGAGCTTTCACCACAGACAATGACAGACCCTGCCAGGGGCCCCAGGCCTGGCTGCTCACTCTCCTAAGGGCATGTACTGGGGACGGCCGCACAAGGACCCTGGGGATCCCTGGCTGGTCCCCATATTGAGCACAGGACCATCTATCCCTGCCGTGGCAAGAAGGTGGCTTCCACCCAAGGCAGCTTCCTACCTAACACAGCTTCCTTGAGCTGGGAGGAGGCTGTGAAGGCAGCAGCAGCCGCGGCTGCTGCATTTTCTGTCTCCATGCTGTCTTCTGTCAGGTCGCCCCTGTGAAGAGTGAGGAAGAGAACGAGGACATCAGGATCCCAAGTCAAATCTGCAGTACACAGTGCATGCTACCACCCTGTTCATGACACCACTCCTGGCCAACCGGTGACACTTCTCCAGCTTAATTCAGAAATGGCAGAGGCTGCGCAGGTCATAGGCGCTCAAGAAAGCACACATTTTCTGTTTGGTTCACAGCTGTGCCGTGAGTGCCCAGAATAGCACCTGGCAAGCGAACCCAGTATGACGGATCTGTAGGAGCAACAGATGCTCAGGTAGGAAAGCTACACTTCCATTTCTGTCTTTAATAAAGTTTTTTTGGCCAGGTGTAGTAGCTCATGCCTGTATACAATTCCAGCACTACAGGCCAGGCACGGTGGCTCACACCTGTAATCCCAGCACTCTGGGAGTCGGAAGCAAGGGGATTGCCCGAGTCCAGAGGTTCGAGACCAGCTTGGGCAACTTGGCAAGACCCCATCTCTACAATAAATCAAAAAATTACTGGGGGTGGTGGTACACACCTATGGTTCCAACTACTTGGGAGGCTGAGCAGAAGGATTGCCTATGTCAAGTCTGTAGTGGTCGTAAGCTCAACACTACACTCCAGCCTAGCGACAGAGTAAGACTCCTACTAAAAACAAACAAACAAACAAACAAACAAAAATCCAGCTGGGTGCAGTGGCTCACACCTATCATCTCAGCACTTTGGGAAGCAGAGGTGAGAGGATTACCTGAGCCCACTAATTTGAGACCAGCCTAGACAATATGGTGAGAACTCATCTCTACAATAAATTTAAAAAATCAACTGGGTATGGTGGTGCATACCTAGTCCCAGCTACTTTGAAGGCTGAGGCAGAAGGATCACCTTAGCCCAGCAGGTCAAGGCTGCAGTGGCTGTGATAATGCCACTGCACTCCAGCCTGAGCAAAAAAGTGAGGCTCTGAGTCAAAAAAAAAAAAAAAAATTCCAACACTTCAGGAGACTGAGGTAGGAGGATTGCTTGAGCCTAGGAGTTTGAGACCAGCCTGGACAACATAGCAAAACCTCACCCCAAAAAACCAAAAGAATTAGCCAGGTGTGGTGAGGCACACCTATAGTCCCAGCTACTTGGGAGGCTGAGATGAAAAGATCACCTAAGCCCAGGAGGTTGAGGCCGTTGTGAGCCGTGATTGTCATGATAATGCTACTGCACTCTGGCCTGGGTGACAGAGTAAGACACTGACTCAAAGAAGGGAGGTAGGGAGGGAAAAAAAAGAAACTCTCAGAAAATACAAAATTTTAGAAAGAAAAAGAAATTACCAAGGCCCAAGCTCATCTTATATGAAAATAAATTACAGACAATTAAAAATACAAAGGTAAAAGATGAAACCATAAGAGAATTAAAAGGAAAAAAAAGGAAGATTTTTTTTGTTTTATTATGCCAAAGTGGTAAAGGGTTTTCTAAAATAAACCCAGAAATGTAAAAAAATAATTGTGCAGCCAGGCTCGGTGGCTCAGTCTGTAATCCCAGCACTTTGGGAGGCCAAGGCAAGTAGATTGCCTGAGCCCGAGGGTTTGAGACCAACCTGGACAACTTAGTGAGACCTCGTCTCTACAATAAATAAAAAATTAGCCGGGTGTGGTAGTGCGTGCCTGTAGTTCCAGCTACTTGGAAGGCTGAGGTGGAAGGATCGCTGGAGCCCAGCAGACCGACACTTGGGGTGTCCATGAGCATGCCACTATACTCCAGCCTGGGCTACGGAGTGAGACTCCAACTCAAAAAAAAAGAAAATAATTTAAAAATAACTTTGTCCTAAAAAGAATAAAAATGTTGGCGGGGGGGCCATTATAAACATTTAAGAAAATAGAGAACTTGTGGGGAAACACTTGTAGCAAGAGGGAGACAAGTGGCTGATCCCGTCATTCCCAGGGAGGCCCTGCAGGTCACATCAAAGCCCAACAGGAAACAGGCGGAGGCTACACCAGAGGCCTGGGAAATGCAAACAGGCACCAGACCAAGACACCATGCTCCCCTAGACAGCCCACAGGAGGGAAACATGGCCAGCAGGTGGCCAGGAGCCAGGGCCTGGCATGCAGGTGTGAGAGGCTGGATCTAGTGCCATGGATAATGCCTACATGGGGGTCTCTGTCCACAGCTTATGAATATGCCCTGACCCAGCACCTGTGCATCCTGCCAGCGAGGGCTCCCTGCATGAGGTGTGCTGTACAGACCCTCACTGTGAACTTCTGAACCAGGACACCTGCCTTTGGCTTCTGGCAGGGGAACTTGTGGATGGGCTGGGAAAGGTCTGGGCAGGGCTCTAGTGTGCATATGATTCATGTGTTTTACCCTTGGAGTTGTCTGCTTGAAAACACATGTGCTCTTGTGAAGCTTGTGGCTCCCCAGCTCCTCAGCAGTGCTGCACAGGCACTCAGTGGACAGAGGCCTGGCCACATCTCGGGACTGGGGCACGAAGCACACAGCCCTGACTTCCATGGTTCCCCCACCACCTGGAGGGACAAGGAGCCAGATCAATGGGACAGTTCAAGCCGGGCAGCACCCATTCTGGGGGAAGCTGGCATCTGGAAGGCAATTCTTGAGCTGACCCTGGAAATGTGAGAGCCTGTCCATGGCGAAGGGCAGAGCCCAGGACCTGCAGGAGTCTCTGTGAAGCAAGACATGTCTGGCTGGCAAAGCCTCACTGTAGGCTGGGGGTGAGGAGACCTTTGGATCTTTTTTTTTTTTTTGAATTGGAGTCTCACTCTTGTTGCCCAGGCTATAGTGCAGCGGCACGCTCATGGCCACCGCAGCCTCGACCTGCTGGGCTTAGGTGATCCTTCCACCTCAGCCTTCCAAGTAACTGTAACTACAGATGCACACCACCAAGTCTGGTTAGTTTTTGTGATATATTGTAGAGACGATAAAGGCTGGTCTCGAAGCCCAGCTTAGGCAATTCTCCCCCCTCAGCCTCCCAAAGTGCTGGGATTACAGGCTGAGCCACCGCGCCTGGCTGATCTTTGGACCTTTACAAGATAGATGTGTTCAGGTCTGCATTTCAGAAAGAACAGCAGGGTGGGATCAGGAAATGGGGCTGAAAAAGGAGGTGAGGAGCTGGACATAGTGGTGCCCATGGTCCCAGCCAACCGGGAGGCCAAGTGGGAGGATCCCTGAGCCCAAGAGGTAGAGAAAGCAGGTAAGATACAGAGACCCTGGGCAGGGAAGGTGCCTGGAGACCTGCTGGTTCTGAGCTGGGGGTGAAGCCAAGTCTGTGGGCCCAGAAAAGATGAGCAGGGAAGGGCGGGAAGAATGTGGGGCAAGTGTGGGACACCCAGTTGGCACCTTTCTGGGCAACTCTGGCCAGGGTGTAACCTGCACACAGCAGTGCTTAGGCCGAGGGCAGCTCTGGAGGCACCTGGGGTACTACTCGCACTGGCACCCAGAGGCAGCCCCCTCTTGGTCCCCATCTCTGGCCCCAAGGGGCAGCCAGTGGCCCAACTAGGTTTGCTGCTTTTGAACTTCATGTAAACTAAACCACAGGGCATGCCTTTTGGCTCCACCCCTCTTCTGCACGGCCTGCTGTGGAGTCCCCTGCCACCGTGAAGGCCGTGGCTCCTTCAGGCCTGTGGCTATATGATGCTCTGTTCTAACCATTCTGCAATCCACTACCTATTCCATGTGTATCCTTCAAGGTGAGTCTACAGCTCAGCAAACAGGCTCCAGTCCAGACCTGGGCATCATCAGCAAAGCCTTGGTTGGGCAGGGGCCCCAGGGAGAGGTAATGGGCATGCAGAGAGGTGGCCTGAAGTGCCAACATGCAGCAGCAGCAGAGCAGCAAGGACCCAGGAGGAAGCCCAAGAGAGGCACTGGAAACAGTGAGGTGTGTTCATGGTGCCACTTGTGACTGGATGTCAACTCATGGCTGGACAATACCCACAGATCTGCAGAGACCCTGAGAAGGACGGCGGGCACCAAGCAGGGCCTGGGGTGCAGGAAGGGGTGGCAGCAGAAGTTGGAGGTGCAGGAGAGAGGACAGGTTCCTTGGGATGGAGAAGAGGCTGTGGCTGCAGGGCCATGGGGGCGGCACTCAGCTCTGCAAACCACCCAGGACCCTGCAGCATTGTGCTAAGCCGCCTGCCCATGGCACGCCCTCTCCTAGTGCTGCACTGCCTGGAAGCCCCACTAACCTACCCCTCTCACGTTCAGAGCCACAGTGCAGCCTCTTGCTGGGTCTCCTCCAGCGGGCCTGGCGCCTGCTTCCTGGGAGGCATGAATGGACAGCTCAGAGGATGGTCCTGGAGCAGCAGACACACAGGAAGTCTGTCCCCTGTTTACCCATCTTCCTCCTCAAGTTCCTGAAGACATGTCCAGTGGCTTCACCACTCTCCAATTGTCAACACTGTATTTCACCTTCAACCATGTGAGAAACGGGAGTTGAAGGAAAGTACAAACTTGGAATCTGGTCTTTGGGACATACTGAGAATGACTCCTGCATGAAGAATCTGAGGGGAGACAGCAGAACTCCACAGGGGATGCGGGGGCTCAGAAAAGGAAGCTGTCTGTATGAGCTGTAACTCAGAAAGTAGAGGGCACGCTGATGGGGCATCATCATGGGCCCCACCCGACAGCCAGCCAGGACCCACTCCCAAGGGTGGGGAGGGAGGCAGGGAAGCCTCAACGAGCCAGAGCCATGGCTCATGAGACTAAGTCTACCAGGCCACATGCAAATGTGGGCCCAAGCTATGACCCAGAGACAGGCCTGAGGGCAGCAGAGGGTTGTGCAGACAGGGCACCACAGGCCCACCCCACGCTCCAGGCCAGCTGGCACCCACTTTGCTCAAAGTCACCTGTGGTCCTGAGGCACAGTCCAAGGGGAGAGTCCCTCCCAGGTTGAGGTCTGTGAGGCGTGACAAGCGTGTCAAGTGGCATGTGCAGTTCAAGCCTCATCTGAAAAGCACTCACTCTACTCAGAGCAGAGCTTGTGGGCGGCTGGTTGTCCCCATGAGACGGCACTCTTTGCCAGCACGTTGAGGGCAAGGTTAGGCAGCCCCAGAAGGCCCCGCAAGAAGGGGCACACTCAGGATCCCCCATGCCTAACAGGAGAAGTCAGCACCCACACAGCAACTAACTCGCTCTACTCCCCCATCTTCCCAGAAACAGGAGGCGAGACTAACTCTGGACTTCCCAACACGGGGTAACAGACACGTCCCTGCAAAGAAAAGACTCCTGGGGTAACAGACCCACCCTGCTGCCATATGCAGTCTTCTCAGAGGGAAGGTGCGTGGTCTCTCCTGGCCTCTCCCAGCCTCCCTGTTCCTCCATAGACCACTGGCCCCAAAGGGGCTTGCTTGAGGGGGCTTCAGCATCTGGCAAGGCAACCGTAGAATGAAACATCCCTCATCCTCTGTGGCTCACTCAGCAAGACTGGGGGCTATGTCCCATTCCCCACTTAACTCTAGGCCGACTTTCTGACCAGCATGACCGACACACTGCAGCCAGTCCTCTGAGGCCTTGGTTCCCCTCCTGTGGAGGGTGTTCAGTGGGAAAGGCCACATGCAGAGTGGTGGGCATCCCAGCCAAAGCCTAAGTGTATAGGTCTACTAGGGAGATACAATATGGGGCTGACCTATCCAGAGATCCTTCCACCCAGATGCCTAGTGGGTGACATGAAAGCTGGCTGGGACCACGGGCCCCTCACAACAGCTCCAGGTGCCAGGCGGAAGCCATGTGGCCTTCTCTGACAAGGGCCACTCTGCCACCCTGTACTTATCGCAGGCCATCCCAAATCTAAGACAGCACCTGGTCACCTCTTGGTGTGAGAGTGGGAGGTCACTACAGAGCACATAGGCAGGAGATGGCAGGAAGCATTACCTGTCCCCCAGTGCTGACAAAGACAAGAGGAACATTCAGCCATGAGGCCCCACTTGGAAATGCCGGCACTGACATGGATAGGTCATGAGTTGTCAGGAACCACCCAAGGCGAGCTGCGCTCTGAGGTCACACAAAGAGGCTGAAGTCCTGGGTCCAACACCAGAGTTGTGATGCAGGGAAAGGAGGGCAGGCCCAGTGAGCAGTAACCCCTACACACTGTGCTGAAGGGAGGCTGGTGCCTACTCGCAGGGGTCCAGCAGGTCTTGCCCCCATCTAGGGTCCTCCTCTCAGAAGGCCTCTGTCAGATGACAAGCCCAGGCTCTGTGACACATGGTCTATGGGAAGGCGCATAGGAGACTAGACCAACAGAAAGACCACCCAGCCCCAAGACAGACGCCCCAAGTCTCAAGAAGAAGCATGAGGACTCACAGCCACCCTTCTGCAGGGGCTGTCTGCAGCCTTCCTCTCACCCGGCAGGGGTACAGGTGATGATGGCTCATGGCAGAAACTGATCTGCTGGCCCCTGGCAGCTCTACCTATGAGGACAGCAAAAGGAAGCCAGCACCTGGGTTTTTCCTCCAACAAACATTTCAACTAACATTTGACTGGGACACCTGCTACAAGAGATGAGGAAGAAGACATTCAGTGTCATGAGAAATGTGAAGAGAATCCCTGGCACTGCAACTTCATTTCTGAAAATGCAGCTCCCAGTCACCTCACTGTTCATCTTGTATTTTAGGAAATGAAAGCACATGGTCGTAGACAATGAGTCCCTACAGTATGCAGGCAGACCTTCCAGTCCCTGTGCTGTTCCTGCTGTTGTCCACACACTCCTCAGAACATTCTGAGGCCATTCTCAGAACAACCAGAGACCCCATAACCTCTCACCCGTTAGCACCAGCTGCGTCATCTAGGGTCCCAGCAGGACTGCGGCCCATGCTTACCCATGAGAGGCCAAATTGGTCGTCACCAACACGGTCTTCACTCCCTCCACACCACTGCCATCGACTGCGGTGTCCGGAGTCGTCACAACCACCACCTCCTCCATGTGCACACTCACGTCGGGGGTCGCCATGGCTCACTGAAGAGGACACCCAGAGGCGTCAGTCCTCCCAGTCCAGGTCCTGAACAAAGCAAAGCAGGGCACAGGGTCACCGTGGTCTCCATGTCCATACCGCCAAATATTCACAAATGGTGCCTTTAAATATTGCCAAAAACCCTCTTTAAGAGGTCCCAGACTACCACCTCCTGATGAGAAACAGAGGGTTCTGAGAGTGGTACCTGCCCAACCCACACACCCTCCCCACCAATGAGCCAGGATTGCGAGCAGAACCCACATTGCTGCTCGGTCCATGAGGGCCTGTGTGGTGGTGGCATAGTGGGATGGAAGAAGACTGGGGTCCAGGAGCGACTCTTTGGAGGCAAGTTCTCTGGCTGTCACTTCTCCGTTGTCCCTCCTGGCCTTAACTGAGAACCAGGTGCAGATAGAAAGCATCCTGAGAGAGGTCCTCTCTCTAGTCCGAGGAGAAAGAGGGAAAAGCCACAAGAGACAGAGAGAGGGCAATGCCCTGGTTCGTTTTATTGTTACTATTTTGTCTTTGCTGGCTCTGCCCTCAGGGTAGAGGCTAGAACCCTATGATGGTGGCAGTAGCCCAGCCAGCACTGAAAACTCACAGTACTCTCTCTCACATACCATCTTCCATGCAGCATGGGGGGGGGCATGGAAGCACCCGGCTTAGGCAGAGGATAAGGTCTGGGGTCAGAACATGGGGATATGATGAGGGGGGCAAGATCACACACCTGTACACGAACACCTGGGTCATCTACGACCACTCACGTGTGGACCTGATATTAAACGGCAAGCCCAAGAGAACTGACCCACAGGGGAGCCCATCACCCAGGATTTGGCCTGGCCCCGATGGTGCCCACAGAGCAGATCCACAGAGCAGGCAGAGGCTGTCCACTGAACTGCCTAAGATCCCAGTCACAGGATTGGGTCCAAATTGCAGCCTGAACCTAACCAGGTGAGTTTTAGGCTACAACAAACACCTACATGATACTTAAGACCCAGAGTCTCATATCATAATATTCAAAGTATCCAGAACATAATCCAAAATTACCTGACATACAAAGAACCTAGAAAATTTGATTAATTCTTAAAAGAAAAAATAATAAAGAGCAGTCAGCTTTGAGATGATCACTGGAAACCACAAGGACTTCCAGTGCTACAGGCCAGGTCCAAGAGCAAAACAAAACTTCTCGAACCAAAGGAAAGGTCCTGCTATTGTGACAGAAGTTACAACCAAATGGAAATCTGAGAATTAAGACTATGATAACCAAATAATAACCAAATAAAAAATTAACCGGATGGGCCCTAGGCAGGATGGAGAGGACAGAGGGAAGAGGCAAGGAGCACAAAAACAATCCCAGAAAGTATCCAGTCAAGCCACAGAAAAAAGATGAGGAAAACATAACGAACAGAGCTTCTGGGAACAAGTAATGAACATGGAGAGCTGAGCCTTGGTGTGGTTGGAGTTCCAGCAGGAGAAGAAAAAGTACTAAGTGGGAAAAAAATGTGAAGAAAGAATAGCTGAACACTTCTCAAAGGTAGTGAAAGACATAAACATAGACATTGAAGAAGACTGGTAAACCTCAAACAGGATAAACTCAAAGAACCCCATGCCCAGAATGCAATCACATCACTGGCAACCAAAGACAAAGTGAGAAATCGTCAACAGGCAGGCGAAGATGTGTGCATTGCTACATGGAAACAGCTCAAATGACAGCAGCTTCACCCCAGAACACGGAGGCCAGAGGGAAGGAAACAACAGCCTCTGTACTGTAAGAAAATTAACTGCTAGCCAGGATCCCACTCCAGTGAAAGGTCCCTGAGAAACGGAGGAGGAAGGAGGACATTTTTAGGTGAAAGAAAATTAGAAAATTGTTCATAAACAGACCTGCTCTAAAAGAAATGTGAATTAAAGCTCTTCAGACAGAAGGGAAATTACACCAGAGGGAACCCGGAAACACAGGAATGCAGGAAGCACCATCAAGGCAGTGAGACAATAAGCTCTCTTCCTCTGAAGTTCTCTAAACAAACAAACCTCACAATATTGTCTGGCGGGGTTTCAGTGCATACGTGCAGACTTGACAACTACAACATGATGGGGGAGGGGGTCTCAGCAGCGGTGCTGCTTCTGCATTTCACATGATGTGGTAGAATATTATTCTAAGTAGGCTGTGAAAAATGAGGTCCTTCAAAAGGTGAATGGATACACAGACTATTTATATTCCAGAGATAAGAAGAAAAGAGCTATCAAGCCACGAAAGGACATGGAAGAAACTTAGACGCATGTTGCTAGCTGAAAGAAGCCAGTCTGACAAAGCTACATCTTGTACAATTCCAACTCTAGGATGTACCAGAAAAGGCAGAACTACCAAGACAGTGAAAGGTCAGTTGCTGACAGGGTGGGGCGAGGGGGACAGTGTGGACCGGAGATTCTTTAGGGCAGTGATGGGAACGCTGGAACGTCGGACACATGTCCCTGTGCACTTGCCCACACCCAGAGTGTATACCTAGAGTGAACCCTCATGGACACCACAGACTCCAGGCAATACTGAAGCATCTGAAGTGTCAATGTCAATTCGTGGATTTTAACAAATGCACTGCTCTGCAGGAAGCTGATGGTAGTGGAGGCTGGAGGAAGGGTATATGGAAACTCTGTATACTTTCTGCTCAATTTTACTGTGAACCTACAATTCTCTAAAACATAAAATCTATTCCATTTTTTAAAATTAAATATGTATGGCCAGGTGTGGTGTCTCAGTCTACAATCCCAGCACTTTGGTGGGCTGGGGTGGGAAAATGGCTTAAAGCCAGGAGTTTGTGAAAAATAAAGTATGCATATTACAATGAAATGAACGAAGAATATGATGGAGAGTGAAAAGACAAGGTAGACTAGAAGAAAATATTTGTAAATCACATATACAACACAGATCTTGTAACCAGAATATATAAAGAACAACAAAAAGAAAACAAACCACCCACTATTAAAAATGAACAGAAGATGTGGACACTTCACCAAAGAAGACATATGGATGAAAAATAAACACAGAAAAAGGTGTTCAGCACCATTAAAGCCTGGGGAAGTGTCAATTAAAGCCTCAATAACTTACTAACGCACACCTCCTGCGACAGCTTCAGAAGTCACATAACAAGCTGACAAGACCCAGCCCTGTACAGGTGTGGAGCACCCAGCCCTGTACAGGTGTGGAGCACCACGAACTCTCAAGCACTGATGGTGAGCAAGCACCATGGTGCACAAGCACCACGGTGCAGCCACTCTGGAAAATCGGAAGTTTCTTAGAAGGTTAAACATACTCTTACCCTATGACACAGCAATCCCACTCCTAAATATTTACCCTAGAGAAATAAAAACAAACCGGGCTCAGTGGCTCAGCCTGTAATCCTGCGCTTTCAGAGGCTGAGGTGAGTGGATTGCCTGAGCCCGCGGGTTCGAGACCCGCCCAGGCAACTTGGCGAGACCTCATCTCTACAATAAATCAAAAATTAGCCAGGCATGGTAGCGCGCACCTGTAGTTCCAGCTACTTGGAAGGCTGAGGCGGAAGGATTGCCGGAGCCCATCAGGTCGAGCCTGCAGTGGCCAGGAGGCCACTGCACTCCAGTCTGAGTGACAGAGTGAGACTCCAACTCAAAAAAAAAAAAAAAGAAAGAAATAAAAACATATGTCTACTTGAAAGATTGTACACAACTTCTTGTGGCAGCTTTATTCCCAACTGCCAAAAATTGGAAGCAATCCAAATGTCCTTGAGCAGGTGAATGGATGAACTGTGGTATAGCCACATGACAGACACTACTTGGCAGTGAAAGGAAGAAACTAAGACAGAAACCGAGGTGAATCTCCAGAGAATTACGCTGAGTGAGAAAAGCAATCCCAAAGGCTATGTTCTGTGGGAGCCCATTTATAGATAATTTTTTTCTTTTTGAGTTGGGGTTTCACTCGTCACCCAGGCTGGAATGCAGTGGCATGATCATGGCTCACCGTAGCCTCTACCTGTTGGGCTCAAGTGATTCTCCTGTCTCACCTCCTGAGTATCTGGGACAACAGGCACTACCACCACACCTGGCTAATTTTCTTGAATTTTTGTAGACATGGTATCATGTTGCCCAGGCTGGTCTTGAGCTCCTGGGCTCAAGCAATCCTCTTGCCTCGGCCTCTCAAGGAGTTAGGATTACAGGCGTGAGCTACCACGCCTAGACAAAAAATGAGGGGGGAACCCCCCCCCAAAAACAGAATTCCTTTTTGGAGAGCAGGCTCCTTGTAGCACAGGCTTCTCCCACTAGGTGATTGTTCTAGGAACCCATCGGCATCACTGTAACAGCTAGCATTGTTGTGAAGGCTGTATTTGGCTTCAGCGAATTTTTTTTTTAGAGTCCTTCAGCCCCCTTGCCTATTTCATAATGTGTAATTTACGAGTGCACCTGCCTACAATGCACTGAGTGGTCACCAGTTTTTGACCAAAAACAGCATGATGCCCATGTACCACCCTCCCTATTCACCCAATCTCACCTCAAGTGACTTTTTTATGTCTCCCTGGATGAAAAAAGTCCTCGAAGAAAAACGTTTGCCAGTGTGGCAAAGGTGAAACCAAAAATGGCAGAAGAACTAAAGGCATCAACATTGACGAGTTCAAAAACTGTTTTGAGCAGTGGAAAAAGCATCTCGATAGGTGCATTGCATCAAACAGAAAGGACTTAGAAGGCGAGTGAAATTTAAACATGTAAGAATAAACACAGAATTTTTAATAAATAAATTCCAGAGTTTTTTGGGTCCCCTCATATACAATATTTCCAAAACAGCATCACTGCAGTAATAGAGAACACATTGGTTGTTGTCAGGGATGGGGGAACATGATATAACTAAGGAAGGGGAGCATAGTGAGGTTTCCAGAGTGCCGGGGCTATTTTGCATTCTGAACGTGGGACAAGTACACAAATCCATATATGCATCAAAGTAAAGCAGCAATGTACCTTTTAAAAAGTTCATTTAGTTTTCAAAAGATTTTCAAATCTAAAATTGGCAAAAAAACAAAACAAAACTGCTATTGCACCCTTATATATAAGTCAGTTGATTTCCAACAAGGGTGCCAAGCACTTTCAATGGGGGAGGGGATAATCTTTTCAAAATATGGCACTGGACAACAGAATATCATGCAAAATAATAAAGCTGAATTCTAAGCTTGCATCATATACAAAAATTAACTCAAAATGTATCAAAAACCTAAATCTAAGAGCTAATACTATAAAACACTTAGAAGAAAACAGGGGAAAATCTTCATGACATTAGATTTGGCAAGGATTTCTGGTATGTGATACCAAAATATAGGGAACAACAGAAAAAAATAAGCTGTGTTGGACTTCATCAAAATTTAAAGCTTTTGTACATCAAAGGGCATTATTAAGAGAATGAAAGGCAACCATGAGAATGGGAGAAAATATCTGCAAATTATATATCTGGTAAAGGACCAATTCCAGAATATATAAGGAATTCCTGGCCAGGTGTGATGGCTTACACCTATAATTCTAGCACTTTGGGAGGCCAAGGCAGGAGGACTACTTGAGCCCTGGAGTTTGAGACCAGCCTGGGCAACACAGCAAGACCTTGTCTCTACAAATAAAAACGAAAATCAACAACTTAGCCAGGGCATGGTGACACACACCGGTAGTCCCAGCTACTCAGGAGGCTGAGGCAAAATGATTGCCTGAATCTAGGAGGTTGAGGCTGCGGTGAACTGTATCAGGCCACAACTCTTCAGCCTGGACAACAGAGTGAAACCCTATCTCAAAATAATAATAATAATAAAAAGAATTCCTACAACAACAATAACAACAAATTTTAAGCATGGGCAAAGGAGTAAGAATAGACATTCCTCCAAAGAATATACAGAGATGGCCAATAAGCACATTTTGTAAAGATGGCCAACATCACTAGCCATTAGGGAACTGCAAATTAAACCACAATGAGATTCCACTTCACACCTATTAGGAGGTGAAAATAACAAGTTTTGTTGAGAATGGAGAGAAATTGGAGCCCATGAGCATTTTTAGTGCAGTGGTACAGCGCCATGGAAAACAGTTTGGCAGTTCCTCAAAAAGTTAACCATAGAATTGCTATGTAATCTAGTCACTTCCAGGGACAGACCCAAGATCACTGAAACAAGGGCCTGGAGCAGATCCCTGTATGTGTTTGTAACAGCTCTGTTCACAAGGGCCATGGTGGAAACAAGCCCTGTGCCCATCAGCAGACGAATGGGTAAAAAGAACATGGCCCTTGCACATCACCAAATAGTATTCAGCCTTAAATATGCAAGTGTTGGCCAGGCACGGTGGTTCATGCCTATAGTCCCAGCACTTTGGGAGGCAGAGGTGAGAGGATTGCCTGAGCCCATGGGTTCGAGACCAGCCTGGGCAACTTGGTGAGACCTCATCTCTATAATAAATCAAAAAATTAGCTGGGCGTGGTGGCACATGCCTATAGTTCCAGCTATTTGGAAAACTGAGGTGGAAGGATCGCCTGAGCCCAGCAGGTCAAGGCTGCAGTGGCCATGAGCATGTCACTACACTCCAGCCTGGGTGACAGAGTAAGACTCCGACAAAAAAAAAAGAAAAAAAGGGCAAGTGAAAGAAGTCAGAGAGTAAGGACAAATATGATTCAACATATGTGAAGTGCCTAGAAGAGTCAAAGTCACAGAAACAGAAAGTAGAACAGAGGATGCTGGGGACTGGGGGAGGGGGTGGGGAGTTACGCTTTAATGGACACAGAATTTCTGCTTGAGACGATGAAAAAGTTCTGGAAATGAGCTGGGTGCAGTGGCTCACACCTATAATCCCAGTACTTTGGGAGGTGGAGGTAAGAGGACTGCCAGAGCCCAGAGGTTCAAGACCAGCCTGGGCAACTTGGCGAGACCTTGTCTCTACAAAAAATAAAAAAATTAGCCAGGATGGTGGCAGGCGCCTGTGGTTCCAGCTACTTGGAAGGCTGAGCTTATAGAAGGATCACCTGAGCCCAGCAGGTCGAGGCTGCGGTAACCATGAGCTTACCACTGCACTCCAGTTTGGATGACTGGGTGACTGAGACTCCGACTCAAAAAAAAAAAAGTACTGGAAATGGACACTGGAGACAGTTGGACTTACTGTCACTGGATTACACATCTAAATTGGTAAATGTATGTCAGGCATGTTTTTCCACAAAAACGTTCTAATGGTGTCATAGCATAGTGGGTTATTAGGGATCCTTCTCTTTCAACATGGTGATTGCTAATGTGCAAACAACGTCACCTCTCCTAGGACTGTAACAAACGGCAAGTGTCTCCAAGGACAGGAGCAGGTCCACTGACCCAGTCCATGGGTCCTCTGCAGAGTACAGCCCTCTGCTCCCTAGGAGAGGCAACCCCGGCCCAGCCAGCCTCTGCAATCAGGCCTTCCATGCCAGGACTCGCTGGCCTACACTGGACAACAATCACAAAACTGCCCTCAGGGGCTCAAGTCTTTTGCTCAATCATCCTCAACCCACATCCTCTAGCAAGTGGACATCTTTGTGCAAGTCTGTTAGGGAGTGAACCGTCTGCGGAGAACACAAGCTCCTCGGACTATGGGCTTCTTCCTCCATTCCACACACACCCTTCGTCGTGGGACTCACCAGGACCCACAGGCCCGCTTCTTCCTGACTGGGAGGGGTCTCCAGATAGGTCAAAAGTGGAGGGCTACAGGCAAGACAAAGGGGAGGAAAGAAAGAGCTATGACTTCAGGGACACCAACCATAAATGACAGCAGTCTCCAAAGTAAACTCTGACCAGAGATCCCAGGAACAAGAAAAAGGAGGTGATCAGAACCGAGGGGTGGTGGTTAAACACTGGAGACACTCATGTCAAAGAAAAAGCAGCAAGAAAATGTGGAGAGCTGGGCCCCACATGATGATGCTAGGTTGGCCAGGCCAGTGGGAGTGCTGCTGGACAGTAGCCAGTGAGGAGGCCTGGACAGAGGACATGGCTAGGCAATATGACAAAGCACTGGAGCCAGAACTCCAGTAAGAAAAGGCATGTTCACTTCACCTAGAGAACATTTCACAGCACACTCGGAACACCAGTTAGGAAAGGCTCATTCACTTCACCTAGAGAACATTCTTTAAATTGGGTCCCGCCTCAAGGGTCACTATGCAGTGGGTCTCCCAGAGTATCTAGAGTGAATCCACCAGAGAGTCTCTATGGAGTGGGTCTACAAAGTCCCCACAGAGTGGGTCCTTAGGATCAGCCCTCCTGAGAGTCACTATGGTTTGGGTCCCCTAGAGTCCCTAGGAAGTGGAACACCAGAGTCCCTTCAGAGTGGGCCCCCCAAGTCCCTACAGTTTGGGTTCCCTAAAGTCCCAACAGAGTGGGTCCCTCAGAGTCCCTAAGGAGTTGGTCCTTTGGATCAGGCCCTTCCAAGGATCATTAGGGTTTGGGTCCCCCGAGTCCCTATAGAATGGGTCCTTTGGATCGGGCATCCCCGAGGGTCACTAAGGTTTGAGACCCCGAGTCTCTCTGGAGTGGGCCCCCTGAGTCCCTATGGAATTAGTTCTTTGGATCAGGCCCCCCAAAGGATCGCTAAGGTTTGAGTCCCCCAGAGTCACTATGGAGTGGCTCCCCAGAGTCCCTACAGAGTGGGTCCTTTGGATCAGGCTCCCCCAAGGATCACTATGGTTTGAGTCCCTCAGAGTCCCTACAGTTCCTAGAGTCTCTACAGAGTGGGTCCTTTAGATTGCTCCCCTCCCCCCCCAGAGTAGCTATGATTTGGGTCCCCCTGAGTCCCTACAGAGTGGGCCCCCCAGGGTTCCTAGAGTGGACTCCCAGAGTCCCTATGTTTTGGGCCCCTCAGAGTCCCTATGGTCTGGGTCCCCCAAAATCCCTATGGAGTGGGCCCCCAGAGTCCCTACAGAATGAATCCCCAGAATCTCTATGGAGTGGATCCCCAGAGTCCCTCTGGGGTGGGTACCCCCAGAGTCCCTCCGGAGTGGGCCCCTCAGAGTTACTACGGTTTGGGTCCCCTGAGTACCTAGTTTGGGCCTCCCAGAATCCCTACGATTTGGGCCCCCCAGAGTCCCTATGGAGTGGGCCCCCAAAAGTTCCTACGAAGTGGACCTCCAGAGTCCCTATGTTTTGGGTTTCCCAGAGTCCCTACAGAGTGGGCCCCCAGAGTCCCTACGGAGCAGGTCTTTGGGATCGAGCCCCCGCGGGTCCCCACCGTTTTCCCGCCCCAAGGAAGCCACCGTAGCCCGAGTCCCGCCGCGCGGCCGCCGG
>NW_007061993.1:87308-89583 GCF_000164805.1 Carlito syrichta | reverse complement strand
CCGCCGGCTATCCTTGGTGCGTGCGGCTGGTCGTCGCTGGGGACAGGCGACTGGACGAAGGGACCCGCGCGAGGCGACGCGGGGGGGCGCAGCGTCAGCGCGGACCGCGCCTGCGACCCTCGGGGAGAAACTTGGACCAGGCTGCGTGAGAGCCCGCCCGGCCCAGCGCTTCGAGTTTGCATTCCGCCTCTCCTGAGCCTTGGGCTGCGGCTCTGCTCGTCGGCGCGGGGGCTGCAGGCTGGGCCTTACTGCACTGTCCCCGCCGCGGCCGCCCGCCACCGGGTGACTTAAATTCAAGTAATGGAGGTCAGAACCCAGCTCTTCGATTGCCTCTGAGCCGTAAAAGTCACGCGGAGGTGGGGTCGAGGGTGCGCTGAGAGTTGCTCTTTTTTTGAGACTATGGGTGGCCGGGTGCGGTGGCTCAAGCCTGTCATCACAGCACTTTAGGAGGTCGAGGCGAGAGGATTGGTTCGAGACCAGTCTGAGCAACATGGCGAGACCTCGTCTGTAAAATAAATTTTTAAAAAATTAGCTGGGCGTGGTGGGGCACGCCTATAATGCCAGCACTTTGGGAGGCCGGGGCGAGAGGATTGGCTGAGCCCACAGGTTCGAGACCAGCCTGGGCAATTTGGTGAAACTTCAATCTCTACAATAAATTTAAAAATAAAAAAATTATGTCCTGACGTGGTGGCTCAAGCCTATTATCCAACCACTTTTAGAGGCCGAGGCAAGAGTATTGCCTGACCCCAGGGGCTCGAGACCAGCTGGGCAACTTGGCAAGACCAGGTCTCTACAAAAAATAAAAAAAATCAGCTAGGTGTGATGGTGCACGCCTGTGGTTCCAGCTACTTGGAAGGCTGAGGCAGAAGGACCGCTTGAGCCCAGCAGGTGGAGGCTGTGGTGACCGTGAGCATGCCACTGCACTCCAGCCTGGGCAGTAGAGTGAGACTCCAGCTCCAAAAAAAAAAAAAAGTTTTAAATCTAATAGGCCGAATGGGGGGCGGGCACTGTGGCTCAATTGAAGAAGATTGCCTGAACCCAGGAGTTCAAGGTCAGCCTGGGTGACTTGTTGAGACCTTGAAGTCTCTATAATAAATCAAAAAATAAACTGGGAGTGGCAGTGTGTGCTTGTAGTTCCAGCTACTTGGGAGGCTGAGGCGAAAGGATTGCCTGAGCCCAGCAGGTGGAGGCTGAGGTGGCTGTGAGTGTACCACTGTATTCCAGCCTGGGTGACAGAGTGAGACTCTGGCTCAAAAAAAAAAAGATAACTGGATAAGACACTGGAATGTAACATTATTGGATTTTCCAGAACCAACCTTGCTCAGCAAACATCTGTTGGGCGCTGCTCATTGCAGAGATGGGCTGGCCAGAGGCTCACGCGACTAGGTGGTGCCTGGGTACTGTGAGTGTCGGGACCTTGGCCTGGGTCCTCAGATGGCCATGGTGGCCTTGGACACCATGGCCTTTAGCCTCTGTTCTGGGGCCCTCTCTGCACCTGCAGTGGGACTGGGACTGTCCAAGCTGCTGTTCTTAGGACAGCCCAGCCATGCAAACTTTGAAAATGTGGGTAAGCTGGGCACGGTGGCTCAGCCTGTAATCCCAGCACTTTGGGAGACCAAGGTGAAAGGATTGCGTGAGCCCAGGGGTTCGAGACCAGCCTGGGCAACTTGGTGAGACACCAATAAATCACAAAAATTAGCCAGGTGTGGTGTCATACATCTGTAGTTGCAGCTACTTGGACGGCTGAGGCGGAAGGATCGCCTAAGTCCAGCAAGTCGAGGCTGTGGTGGCCGTGAGCATGCCACTGCACTCCAGCCTGGGCGACAGTGAGAGTCAAACCACAAAAAAGAAAAAGAAAATGTGGGTAGCGTTGCCCTAGCGGTCAGCCACTGTCAGAGAGCCCAGGAGTCAGGTAAAAGGTGCAAGACCCTGGCAGGCATTGGGGTGACTTAGGTCAGAAAGTAGGAGGCAAGGGCTTGTCTACTAGGGGCTGTGACCCACTCATGCTTGCACAACTAGGCCTCTGCAAGCGCCTCAGGTGGACGCAACTGGGGTGATACCGTTGCTAGAGTTTCAGTAACGTGGAATGTACTCAAGCTGGGGGGAAAGTTTAATTTTTTTTTTTTTGAGTTGGAGTCTCACTCTGTCGCCCAGACTGGACTGCAGTGGCCGCTCCCAGCCACCGCAGCCTTGACCTGCTGGGCTCCGGCGATCCTTCCGCCTCAGCCTTCCGAGTAGCGGAATTACAGGCATGCGCTACCTCGCCCGACTGATT
>NW_007061993.1:68250-87288 GCF_000164805.1 Carlito syrichta | reverse complement strand
GCGCGGAATTACAGGCTGAGCCACCGAGCCCGGCTGGGAAAGTTTAAAAATTAAACTGTTAGGCTGGGCGTGATGGCTCAAACCTGTAATCCCACCACTTTGGGAGGCCGAGGTGAGAGGTTTGCCTGAGCCCACGGGTTCGAGACCAGCCTGGGCCACATGGTGAGACCTCGTCTCTATAATAAATAAACTTTTAAAAATTGGACCTTTTTGTCAGTGCTGCTGTTTTAATGTACTACCTAATAAATGCAAGAGGGTGTGTCAGTTTGTATGTCTCATTTATTTGACTTTGCTTATCCTCACATCTTGGAAATAAATGCCAGTAACATCAGAGGGGAGCACTGGAGGAGCTCTGGGGACAGAAGCCGCAGCACTGCCACCACCACTGTCCCCTGGGGTGGCATGCTGGGGCTCTGTTCCCTGTTCCTCCTGCTGCTGCAGGACCCCAGTTTCCAGGGAGGCCTAGAGCCAGAGACCACAGGCCTGAAAAGGAAGAAGCCAAGCCACCATGGCATGACTGCACAAACCGTGACTTCCTGTGTGTCCACAGGTGAACAGGACCAATGAGGTATAAGTTCGAGATCATGAAAACCAAACGTTCAAATATTCCAGGCTACTCAGAGTTACAACTTCTGGGGTTTTGTTTGTTTGTTTAAAGACAGGGATCTCTGTCACCCTGACTGGAGTGCAGTGGTGTGATAAAGAGATCTTCCCATCTCAGCCTTCTGAGTAACTGGGGCTACAGGCAGGCCTCTCTGTACCTAGCTAGCTTTTAAATTTTGTGTAGAGATGAGGTCTCCCTATGTTGCCTAGGCTTGTCTCCAACTCCTAGCCTCAAGTGATCCTCCTGCTTTGGCCTCAAAGCTTGGATCACAGGCACACACCACCACACCCAGCCCAGCTTCCATTTACTCCAAAGCCTGAAGTCAATCCTGAGTTTGCCTGAGATGGGTGAGGAACCCCTGAGGGCCAGGCCTTACTGCAGAGAGGACATGAAAAGTTCTCCAGGTGAATTCCTTTCATCAGGCAGTGCTGTTGTCTGAATGTCAGTATCTACTGAAAATTCTCATATTGAAATCCTAACCAGGATGGCAGCAGTAGGAGGCAGGGCCTTTGGGAGATGATGAAGTCATCAGGGTGGAAGCCTCCTGAAGGGATCAGTGCCTTGTGAGAGAGACCCCCAGCCCTTTCCCCCACATGAGGTCACAGGAGAAGGTGCCATCTATGAACCAGAAAGCGGCTCTCGCCAGACACCGAACTTGATTTTGGACTTCAGCCACCAGAACTGTGAACAATAAATGCCTATTTTTATGACCAGGCATGGTGGCTCACGCCTGTAATCCCAGCACTTTGGGAAGCCGAGGCAAGAGGATTGCCTGAGCCCAGAAGTTTGAGCCAGCCTTGGCAACGTGGCAAAACCTCGTCTCTACAGTAAATCTGAAACTTAGCGAAGTGTAGTGGCACATTCCAGCTACTTGGGAGGCTGAGGCGAAAGGGCCACCTGAGCCCAGCAGGTCGAGGCTGTAGTGGCCTGGGTGACTCAAATAAAAAAAAAAAATGACTGTTTTTTGTAAGGCGTCTAGTTTAGGGTGTATTTGTTATAGTAGCTTGATCTAAGACAGCTAGTGTTTAGTGAGCACCTAGAAAATACATGAATCTTGGCAGAACAGAGGAACCAACCCAACACCACACTGGCCAGAGCTAGACAGCCAGTGCAGCCCCAGGACGCTGCAGCCCTGGGTTAGAATCCACAGAGGAAAATCAGCCTTTGGGAGTCCATGTGGTATAAATAACTGGACAAGTGGGGGAGACAGAACAGCTCTTCCTTACAGTGGAATGCCACTTAGTAAGTGTGAAAGGAAACAGAAAGTCACCATTATTTGTTACAGACAAAATCTACTGATAGGTGCTAAAATTAGTGGGCAAAAGTTTAAGGTGAAACAATATTTGCATGGTCTCAAAATATCCCCTGTAAGATAAATCAGTTTTCTACTGCCATGACAAATCGCCTCAGTTAGTGGCTTAAAAACACAAATGTGTTCTCTAACTGGTCTGTAGGTTGGGAGTCCAGCCCAGCCTCATTGGGCTAAGGCCAAAGTATCCGCAGGAGCCCCAAGGAGGATTCACCCCAGCTTCCAGGGGTGTCTGTGTCCCTCGGCCCATGGCCTGGCCCCACTTCAAAGCCAGCCAGGGTGGGCTGCGTCCTCCTCACCCTGTTGGCCCTGATGCCAACCCTTCTGCTTTTCCATCCACACATAAGGACCCTCATGGCGACACTAGGCAGCTTCCCCATTTTAGAGTCAGCTGGCTAACAACATTATCCCACCTGCAGCCTCAATTCCTCTTTCCCAGGAAACCCGACAGTCCCAGGTCCTGTGGGTTGGGTCATGGACATCTGGGGGACAGCTATTCTGCCTCCCACAATATTAGCTACAGCGGGAAAGAGTAACTTTAAGGAAGAGAAACCAGGTCACCAGCCGTAGGACAGTTGACATTGGGAGCTGAAGGATAATCCACCAAGAAGGATGCCATCCCTTCTCTGCTGTTCTTGCCAAGAACGTCCCTGCCAGTCATGAGAAAACATCAGACAAACCCAAACTGAGGAACATTTGGCAAAAAACCCGATAATTTTCAAAAGTAAAAGGTTACAAAAGACAA
Organism: Carlito syrichta; assembly: GCF_000164805.1. NCBI lineage: Eukaryota > Metazoa > Chordata > Mammalia > Primates > Tarsiidae > Carlito > Carlito syrichta. The sequence goes on along the minus strand of NW_007061993.1, from coordinate 84,630 downwards.
AGGCTGAGGGACTGCACGGATTGAAGGAGACGTGACAGCCAAGTGCAATGTGAGGCCCTGAGGCCCTGGAGATATTGGTGGAAACTGGTGTCAGTGACCAAGGCCTTCAGCTGATAATGGTGTACAATGCCAGTTTCCTGGTTCCAGTGATTGTCCTGCAGTTATGTCAGACAGCAGCACTCGGGGAGGCTGGGAAGAGAATGCATGGAAATGCCATACCATTTTCCATAAGACTAAAATTAACTCAAAAAGTTAAAAGCCTATTTTTTTTTTTTCTGAGTCAGGGTCTCACTCTGTCGCCCAGGCTGCTGTGCACGATCACGGCTCACCACAGCCTCCTGGGCCTAGGCATTCCTTCCACCTCAGCCTCCTGAGTAACTGGGACTACAGGTACATGCCACCATGGCTAATTTTCTTTCTTTCTTTCTTTTTTTTTTGTAGAGACAAGATCTTGCTATGTTGCCCAGTCTGGTCTGGCACTCCCAGGCTCAAGCAATCCTTCCACCTCAGTCTCGCAAAGTGATGAGATTACAAGCATAAGCCACCGCACCCAGCCTCTTTGTTGTTGACTTTAGACATCTAGAAATACAAAGCATAATCAATTTAATAATCAAAAATATTATGCAAATAAAGGCAATTATTAACAAAACAATTTGAAATACAGATCTAAAAAGTGTTCCAATTCCTGAAAGTAACCAAATAAATACTTGTCCACATCTCATCCTGGTCTGGAGAACCAAATTCTGGGAATCTCTGGTGGTGAAGACGTCCTTGCTGGCGGGGTTGCCTTCTTAAATGAGTCCATGCCCTTGAGTGTAGCCACACAAGGATTGGCTGACAATACCTGGGCTGGGTGCAGTGGCTCACACCTGTCATCCCAGCACTTTGGGAGACTAAAGTGGGCAGATCACTTGAGGCCAGGAGTTTGAGATCAGCCTGGGCAACATAGCACCACCCATCTCTAAAAGAAGAAACAATATCCTATACAACCCCTTCCAATGGGATTGAAGAGAATCTTTTATTTGAAACTCTTTATCTGGTCACATAGGCCTTCCTAGTGCTATTATTTTTTTTTTAGATTGGAAAATATAGTTTATTTTTAAAGTATATTAGAGAGAGAGAGGAGATTCACCTCCCCAAGGTAGGGGAGGGGACCAAGGTTAGGAAACATGGTGACCGTAGCTCAAGGAGTACATGGCCAAACCATGGCTTAGCAAAGCAATGGCCCCTAGTGTCATTTCAAAGGAAGAGAGCCGTTTTCCAAATAGGGTTGATCACAGGTTGAGCAGAACCAATGGAGAGCCCTTGAACAAGGAAAATTAAAAACTTCTGTTAAGTTTGCCAGTTGAGCTTTGTTAGACCATCAGTGCATTCCCCCGAGCAGAGGATTGGGGGTGACAGGCACAACGTAAGTACTGGGATATAGGCCAAATGTTGGAAATGACCCAATTACTTGACAGGGAAAGTGTGTTGGTCACTCTGGAGCCCTGACCAAACTCCCCATGGAGGAGTTACCTTTTCTAATAGCAAGTTATTCGCTGCTTGAGCTGTGACCTATAGCGTGGGACTGCTGTACCCAGCGAGAGAACACATGAATTTGCATCCCAAAACCCCTACAGCCCTGAGATGGAGTTGGCTGAGTAAAATCTAATTGCCATATCCCAAAGGACTCCAGAGGTGAAGGGAAATGTTCCTGTGAGTCACAAACAGCACAGCGAAAATAAACCTTCTGAGGAGCAAGAGGGGATGTTTACAATAGTGTTGCTCTCCGTGAGTCAGCTCTTGAACACGCTGCAGAGAGGTACACTGAAGCTGCATGGGAGAACTGATCTATCAGAAGGGCCGCACCGCAAACCTGCTTCAGAGAAAATTTGCTATATCTCTTCAGAGATCTGTTTCCTCCCGGGAGCGCCTATTTGTGCTTCTTTTAAAAAGTTGTGAGCTGGGCTCGGTGGCTCAGCCTGTAGTCCCGCACTTTGGGAGGCTGAGGTGAGTGAATTGCTTGAGCCCGCGGGTTCAAGATCTGCCTGGCAATTTGGCGAGACCTCATCTCTACAATAAATAAAAAAATCAGCCGGGCATGGTAGAGCGCGCCTGTAATTCTGGCTACTCAGAAGGCTGAAGCGAAAGGATCGCCGGAGCCCAGCAAGTAGAGGCTGCAGTGGCCCAGAGCGGCCACTGCACTCCAGTCTGGGTGACAGAGTGAGACTCCAACTCAAAAAAAAAAAAAAAAGTTGTGAATGGGTCATAAGTCTTTAAGGTCATCCTAAGACATTCTTTGATGTAACCTTCAGGGCTGCATTGTTGACAAAATGATTGCCTTGACTCTCTGGAGAATCTGGTTGTCAATACTGGGAACTTAGATGACAGCTGGAGATTTGAGTTTCTTGATTGCTTCCAAGAGGTCAGCGATTTATTGGCGTGTGTGTGTGTGTGTGTGTGTGTGTGTGTGTGTGTGTGTTAGATTATTTATTAAACAATATGTTTTGGCGACCTCTCCTTATCAATACATGTAAATCTACCTCATTCTTTTTTAAAAAGTTATTCCAATAGCTTCAGGGGGGTACAAATAGTTTTTGGTTACATGGATGCATTGCATTTTGGTGAAGTCTTTAAGTGTACCCTCCACCCCCACAGGTGCACATCATACCAGATAGGTGATTTTTCATCCTCCACCCCTCCCCCACCTTCTGAGTCTCCAATGTCCATTATGCCATTCTCTCTGCCTTTGCAGATTCTTAGTTTAGCTTCCACTTATAAGTGAGAACATGCACTATTTGGTTTTCTGCTCCTAAATTAGTTCACTTAAGATGATGTTCTTCAATTCCATCCAAGATGCTGCGAAAGATATTACTTCATTCTTTTTTTTTTTTTAAAGCAGGATTTATTAAAAGGACAGAAAAGCTCCCACAGTGGGAGGGGACCTGAGGGGGTTGCCACTTCATTCTTTTTTATGGCTGAATAGTATGCCATGGTGTGTGTGTGTGAGTGAATGTCACATTTTTATTATCCACTGATTGGTTGATTGGCATTTAGGTTGATTCCACATATTTGCAATTATGAATCGTGTTGCAATAAACATACAAGTGCAGGTAACTTTTTTGATAATGACCTTGATATCTATCCTTTGGGTAGATACCAAGTAGTGGGATTGCTGGATTGAATGGTAGATCTACTTTTAGTTATTTGAGAAGCCTCCATACCGATTTCCATGAAAGTTGTACTAATTTGTACTCCCACCAACAGTGTATAAGCATTCTCCTTTCATTGCATCCATGCCAACATCTACTGTTTTTTGATTTTCTAATAGTGGCCATTCTGACTGGTGTGAGGTGGTATCCTATTGTGGTTTTAATTTACATTTCCCTGGTGATTAGTGATATTGCACAATTTTTCATATGTTCATTGGTCATTTGTATATCTTCTTCTGAGAGATGTCTAGTCATGTCATTTACCCACTTTTTAATGTAACTATTTGCTTTTTTCTTGTTGATTTGTTTGAATTCTTTGTAGATTCTGGATAATAATCCTTTGTACCCATTATAGTTTGTGAATCCTTCTCCCATTCAGTAGATTACCAATTTGCTCTGTTGATTATTTCTTCTCCTGTACAGAAGCTTTTTAGTTTAATTAAGTCCCACTTGTTTATTTTTGTTTTTGTTGCATTTGCTTTTGGGGTTTTAGCCATGAATTCATTGCCTAGATCAATGTCCAGAAGAGTTTTTTCCTAGGTTTTCTTCTAGGATTTTTATGGATTCAGGTCTGACATTTAAGTCTTTAATCCATCTTGAGTTAATTTTTGTATATGGGGAGAGATAGAGATCAAGTTTCATTTTTCTGCATGTGGCTATCCAATTTTCCCAGCACCATTTGTTGAATAGGATGTCCTTTCCCCAGCATATGTTTTTGTCTGCTTTGTCAAAGATCAGTTGGCTGAAGGTATTTGGATTTATTTCTGGAGTCTCTGTTTTGTTCCATTGCTCCACACGTCTGCTCTTGTACCAGTACCATGCTCTTTTGGTTACTGTAGCTTTGTAGTATAACTTGAAATCAGTAATGTGTTGTTCATTTTGCTTAGGATTGCTTTGGCTATTCTGGCTCTTTTGTTGTTGTTCCATATAAATTTTATAATTTTTTTTCTAATTCTGTGAAAAATGATGTTGGTAGTTTGTTAGGGATTGTGCTGAATCTGTAGATTACTTTGGGTAATGTGGCCATTTTAACAATGTTGATTCTTCCAATCCATGAGCATAAGATATTTTTCCATTTGTCTGGGTCCTCTACAATTTACTTCATCCATGTTTTATAGTTTTCCTTGTAGAGATCTTGGTTAACTATATTCCTAGGTACTTGAGCTTTTGCCTGATTAGATCCTCAGCCTGGTTGCTCTTGGTGTCTAGCAGTGCTACTGATTCGTGTGTGCTGCTTTTGCATCCTAAAACTTACTGAATCCATTTATCAGGTCCAGGAGTCTTTGGGGGAGTCTTTAGGATTCTGTAGGTATAAGATCTTATCATTGGCATGCAGAGATAGTTTGATTTCTTCTTTTCCAATTTGGATTCCCTTTAGATCTTTCTCTTGCCTGATTGCTCTGGCTAGGACATCTAATACTACATTGAATAGGAGTGATTTGTTGACCATTTTTGATGGGTTGACCTGACTAGGTCAGAAACACATCATGCTTCCAAAGCATCCCAGTCACAGACCACTCCAAATGTATATCTGCTGTCAGTATGAATGTTGGCCATCTTATCCTTTGCCAGTTGACAACTTGAGTTAGGGCAATCAATTCTGCCTGCTGAACTGACCTTACATCTGGAAGATTACCCTCTGTAACTTCCCTTAGAAACTCTATAACATAACTGGCCTGATAATGTCCAGATTCATCTTTCAAATAAGAACCATTGTGAATCAAATGGTATCTCATATAAGTCCTGTCTAGGTGTAAGAAGTGGGCTACTCAGAGTGATGCAGTCCTATGGCATCTCATCAGTGGCAAAGGAGAAAGAGTGGCTGGGTAAGATTATTACAGTGGGAAATGGTAACATTGGGTGAGGCCAGAGAAATTCCTAGGAATCAAGTCTGTTAACAGAGGGTTTTGGGGTATGCAGGAGTCCAGAAGGCTCCACGGAGTGGGGAACACAGATAGAAGCAATGGTAGCAGAGTGTGATGGTAGCAGAGATTGCTCCCCAGCATGGTGGCGTCTCTTTCACGACTGTGTCAGGTTGCTGTAATATCCAACAAGTCTATTACGGTGTTTCCCTGGTCTTCATGAATGAACAGGGAAGCAAAAGGCTATAGTTAGGATGCCGTAAGGCAGGGGTGGTTGTAAGAGTTTCCTTGATAACTTGTATGGCTTTCGGTCTCTCTGAAGTCCAAACAAGAGGATCAGGGTGATCTAATTTCCAGAGTGTGTATAAAGGCTGAGCTATTAAAGAAAATATAGGTATCCAATTTCCACAGTATCCAATCAATTCAAGAATTCCTCATTGTTACTTCTTTGCTGAGGGCTAAGGAAAGGCTAGAATAGCCTTTGATCCTGTCCAGGTTTATGTGCAATCCTTCCTCAGAAATCAAATATTCTAAGTATTGTGCCTGTGTCTGGCAAAATTGGAGTTTCTGTCTAGAAACTTTATGTCCCTTGAATGATAGCTGTTTTAAGTGATGCATGCTGGCCAGACATGGTGGCTCACACCTGTAACCCCAACATTTTGGGAGATGGAGATGGGAAGATTCCCTGTGTCCAAGGATTTGAAACCAGCCAGGGCAACACAACGAGAACGTGTCTCTACAACAAATAAAAAAAGTAGCCGGGCGTGATGGTGCATGCCTGTAGTTCCAGCTACTTGGAAGGCTGAGGTTGAAGGATTGCCTGAGCCCAGCAGGTCCAAGCTGCAGTGACTGTGAACATGCCACTGCACTCCAGCCTGGGTGACACAGCAAGACTCAGGAGTAGGGGGGTGGGGAAAGAAAGATGCATGCTGGGAGGTCAGCATAGTTGAGGAACAAGGGAGGAGATCACCCACATAATAGATGAGCCTAGATCCCCCTGAGAAATGTATGTCAGCCAAATCAGATTTCAGTAAAATTTGAGAACATAGGTGGGGCTTTCAGTGTAGCCTTGGGCTAGGTGTACTGGCAGCCATTCCAAGTAAAGGCAGCCAAGTGTTGACTCTCTGGATCTGCTGGAACTTAGAGAAAGCCCTGCATAAATCCACCTGGAGGACATCTCGCTTCTCAGGGACTGTGCCAAGAGAGTGTGGGATCTGGTGGGAGCACAGTGTTGTTGACAGCTCTCAAGTCTCACACAAGACGTCAGCCCTGCCATTCAGCTTCCTCACGGGAAGGATTAGAGTAATACATCAGCGGGTGCAAGAAATAATTGGGCCCTTTTTAATGTAATCTTTTATTGTGGATCTGATTTCTTCAGGTCTTAGAAGATACTGTCTAATACAGGGGAAATGTTCAATTGGGTTTACATTCACATGAATGAGAGTGGGTGAATATACCTCACCATGTCAGTGGCAGAGTGAGACCATATGTGGCACAGAAGAACTTGCAGTAAGCCATCAGGGTCATTCATCAGTCCTGGTTTAGAAAAACATTTGTTGGCTCTATTTTTTTGTTTGTTTTCTTGAGTTGGAGTCTCACTCTGTCACCCAGGAGACAGAGTGCTGGAGTTCAGTGCTACAATCATGGGTTACTGCAGCCTTGACCTCTTGGATTCAGGTGATTCTTCCGCTCTGGCCTCCCGAGTAGCTGGGACTATAGGCGTGCGCCACCACACCTGGTTAATTTTTTTTTTTTTAGTTGGAGTCTCACTCTGTTGCCCCGGCTGGAGTGCAGTGGGATGCTCATGGCCACCCCAGCATTGACCTGTTGGGCTCTGCCAATCCTTCTGCCTCAGTCTTCTAAATAGCTGGACCTACAGGCATGCACTACCATGCCCGGCTAATTTTTTATTTATTGTAGAGATGAGGTCTCACCAAGTTGCCCAGGCTGGTCTCAAACCCTCGGGCTCAGGCAATCCACTCGCGCCTTGACCTTCCAAAGTGCTGGGATTACAGGCTGAGCCACCCTGCCCAGCCCTGGCTAATTTTTTGTAGACACTTAGAGGTCATGTTTGTTGTCAGATTAAGGGGTGACATGTCACACACAGCAGCAGAGAACTGACAGGGCTCTGACTGGCCTCCCTGCAGGAACCACTCCTCCACTTTTCTCTGTAAGGAAACGCATGACCAGTTGTAAAGGGTCCCTGCCCCTGCCTGATGGCAGAGGCTCTATGTGGTAACTGTCACAAATGGCATCTACCCCTCAATGCCTCACTGACCGCCAGGAATTAAGCCCTGGCCCGATCAGCCTGATCAGCCTGGTCACGTGTGCTGGTGTGTGGTGTGCACGCAGACACACACCCCACACAAACATCTTCCACGTTCTTCCCTCCTGCACATTTCTCGGGTCTCCCTGTCCTTCCAGCTGACTTGCCCTCCTCTCTTGAGGCTGGAGGAGGCAGAGTGATGGTGAGAGCCCCTTTAGGCCAAGAAAGTCACCGGGATTGCCCCAGGAGAAGGGGAACTGGTTCGTGTCTTTCTAGGCCCTGAATGTGGGGCCCACATGTGGACCTTGGCTCCGAGGGTGGGGCACCCACTACACACCTGGCACCTTCCTAGCAGGAGGCTCATGGGCTCCCCCAAGTGGCTGCTTGTGGGACAGGTGTGTCCACGGATCGGATGTCCCCTTATTCTTTTTGTTACTCAGGCCCTGTCCTGAGTCCAGACCTGGGACTGTGAATGGTGACGGGAAGGAGTCCATGAACTATGGGGTGCACCTCAGGGGCTCTCCCATCCCAGGAAGACCCACAGCCCTGAGGCTCAGACCTCAGCCTCCGACATCAGGCCCTGTTCTCTTGCCAAGGGAAGTGGGAGCAGTAAGGTTTAGCCTAAGCGAGAACAGGGCTCGCCCCACCCTGGGCTCCAGAAAGAAAAGTTTACCATGCTCATGTCTCAAAACCACCAATGTCGTTAGACAATTCACAATCACAGTGATAAAAACAAGACTCAAAACCACTTTACTCTGGAGTCAAACACTGAGCAAACTCTCACTCCCAGACGGCCAGCTCCAGGCTCCCTGCCCCATGCAGAACACATTCGGACAGTTCCTGCTCCAGCCATCCCCCAAGAGGCAGTACACACTCGGTACAGTTCAACCATTTCTTATACACACAGGTTTTTTAATTGTTCATTTGAACTACAAGTCACTTTACTACATGGTGAGATGGGTGCATGTCACGCCAGGCTTCCACGTGAGCGCCGTGCCAGAAAAGCCCCCAGTCCTTGGTTTCCTTTCTGAGTCCCAGGAAAGTCACTTGGAGGCCACCGGGTTCCAGTCCCGGTGTGTTGCTCCCTTTGGCTGTCCTAGTGGGTCCCTGCTCACTCCCAAGCCTGCCACAGGAATCAGTGTCTACTTGCTCTCTGGCTGCCAGTGACCCCTACTGTGGATTTCTGGCAGGGTGGCTGCTGAGGGCCCAGGGCTGCAGCCCTTAGCTTCTGGGTCATGAGAGAATGTGTCTGTCCTCCTCACACTGTGCCCTGAGCAGACAGCACAGACCACGGAGGGGCGATGCTGCAGGGATACAGAGACAGGACTCCTCAAGCCCAGGCAGGCATCATTTCCAAAGGTCAACATGAGGGAGGATTAGGACCCAACCCAGGGGCTTGTTGGCAGAAGAGGCCTAGATCCTGCCTGACCCACTGGCCCCTCGAATTTCAAAGATAGACTTTGGGGGCAGGGGTGGGGGGCAGTTTGGAAACCCTGCCCACTGCCCTCCCAATATCAGAATCTGTGGACAGCTGGTCCTGTGGAACCTCCCTTAGAGCTCCCTGCCAAGGACTGGCCGCCACTCACACCTGGCCGTGCCTGCCTGAAAGTCCAGTGGTCAGGAGAGCATGCAACCAGAGCAGAGGGGGCAGGAGGGGGCCAAGACCCAAGAGCTCTGAGGATGCAAAGCCCTTAGGGGGAAGGGCAGTGGGACTGTCCCACACAGGTGCCTAGGCTGTTACTGCTGAGTGGGGGCCAGCTATGCTGCCCACAGCCCTCTAGACCACAGCAGCATGCTCCCGGGTCCCACCCCCAAGAGACTCAGGCCAGGCCATGCCCCCAACTCCAGTCCCTCTGAGATGACTGCAGGCTCCCAGGAAGGCCTAGAGTGTCCACTTCAGGCCAGGTGGCCTCAGAGGACACCTGTGCAACCACGTTAAAGAGGGCAGCAGCCCCTACCACCCACCCAACAGTTCAAAAAGCCCTGCTGCATACACAGGCCCCAAGGGGCAGCCACAGTGACAGGGAGCCTTTGCCCCACTTGCCCAGTGATCCTCAGGTCCCTCCTCCTCCAAGGCCAGCCCTCCCCCCACATCCCCTTCCCTGTGTGAAGCCCCTCCCCCACAGTCTTTGCCCCTTGCCCAGGGGAGAGGCCTGAGAACCTGCCCTCATTGATGAGGTGCCGACCCACAGCTCAGCATAAGGACCTGCAAAGCCAGAAGTCCACGCCACTGCCCTGGATTTATTAGGGTCACCACCACATCCACTCACAGGGCCACTGAGAGGGAACCTGGCCGCCGCCTGGCCAGTGTGGGAACGGAAGGACTGTGTCTGCTGACCCGGTGCTCCAGGAAAAGCCTGTGGTCTAGACTTACCACAAGGACGGGACAGCTCAAGTGCAGAAGAGAAGCATGAGGCTGGGGGTGTGGGGAGGGGAAGGGAGTGGGCACACAAGTGGTGTTTAGACAGAGTGGAACAAAACAAAACCAAAACCCAAGTGTGCTCTGTCTCCCTCAGGGTCCAGGCACCATCCAGAGCCCTTAGCCGGACATCTCCTCCCGCTGCTCCTTGTTCCTACGCACCTCGGCCGCGTGCAGCTCCTGTGGGACAGTGGGGTGGGGAGCCTTGAAAATGTGGCTGAGGGGAACCATGACCCCAGCTTTGCCACTCCAGGAATTTGATGTGTGCTCCAGGGGCTCCGGCCAAGGCGGGCCTCGCCTCTCCAGGGCTGGTTTCAAGCAGGATAGCGGGTTGCTGGGACAGGACAGCCAGTGGACAGGGAGCTGACCAGGCCAGGGAGGGTCTCCTGGGGACCCTGCCCTCACACCTAAGCAGTTCTCCCGCTCCTAGCTCGTGCTGGGGGTGCACTTCCTTGGAGCTCTTCTAATCCAGTGAATTTATCCGCTTAGTACTGCGGCTATTGGCTGTGTCCCACTAGGACAGGATTCTGGGCCGCCCTTCGGGGTCCAGGGCGAGGCCCTCCAGGGCCCGCCTCGCCCCGCCCCGCCCCCGATGACTCGCGCCCCCCCAAACAGGGCTCCTCCCACTCGCCTAGGGGTACGCCTCGCCAAGCCCCCAGGGCCCCGCCCCGAGCGCACCTTCTCGCGCAGCCGCTCACGCAGCGCCGCCAGGTGCGCCTCGCGGATCTCCTTGCTGAGCTCCATCTTGTAGTTAAGCTTCTCCTCCGCCAGGCGGCTGAAGTTGTTGTTCTCCTCTAGTGCCTTGTGCAGCACCTCACGCTCGTGTTCGCGCCGTTCCGCCAGCTGCTTCAGCACCTGCGCCTCCTGCGTCTGCGCGGGGCGGTGGGCGTGTGAGCCGGGCCTTCCGGCCCTTTTGAGGACCACCTCCCGACTCCCTGCGGGCCACGACCAAGGGCGCCACCCCCGCCAGAGGTTGCTGTTTCCTTCCAGCTGACCACCGCCTCACGTCCTTGCCCTCATCCCATCCCGATCCCCCGGGAGGAGGCCCAGGGAACCCGAGCCCCTTCCGCCTGGGGCGCCCTGTCCTCGTGACCAGCGAGGCCAGCGCTGCATCCGGACTCCTGGGTGGGGCGGGGGCCTCCTTGCCTTCCTCCGCTCTTCAGCTGCCTCCAGCCGCTTCTGCAGCTCCTCCAGGGAGGTGTCCTTCTTCTTGGGCGGGGAGGAGAGTACAGGGCTCTCCGGAGACAGATCAGACGGAGACTTGAGGATGACCTCGAAGCTCTGGCCAGAGGCCCGCTTGTCCAGCTGCTTCACCTCCATGTCTGCAGGGCAAGACTAGATGGGGTCTCAGGAGGCCCCGCCAGAGGATGGAGGCTGGAGGCCAGGGCTAAGAGATGGGGCTGGAGGCCAGGGCTAAGAAAGGGGGTACGGCTGAGCCCCCAGCATGGCCCCTCCCCTAGAGCCCTCTCTTCTGGCAGCAGCCCGGGGTGCACTCGCCCCCGTACTGGTAGATGGTGTTGGGGTGTGGCTGAACCTCCCGGACAGCCCCTCCCCCAGAGCCCCCTCCTCTGGCGGCATCCCTGGGTCCACTCATCCCCATTCTGGTAGATGGTGTTGAGGTGCAGTTGAGCCCCCAGGACGGCCCCTCCTCCAGCATCAGCCCGGGGCACACTCACCACCGTACTGATAGATGGTGTTGGGATGCGGCTGAGTGTAGAAGCAGGAGCAGATGAGCGACAGCACGGATAGCTCCTTCATCTTCTCCTTGTAGGCTGTGGGCATGAGGCTGGGCTGAGCAGGCGCTGTCCCCTCCCCTGGTCACCTGGGGACCCCTTTCCCTCCCCATCTCTGCCCAGTGTGTCTCCCATGGAATGCAGGGTCTGGTGCACACTCCCCTCACCCTCTTCACCCCTTCTCTCCCTCTCCTTTTGATACAGCCTGCAACTCTGTCTTCCTGGGTAGGCCTCCCTGTGTTGTCTCTGTGCTTCTGTCTTGTAGTCTCTGTCTCTTGGCATCTCTATCTCATCTCCTGTACTGATTGTGTTTCTGTCTGTCCTTTCCTGTGTTTTTCCCTACCTGCTGTGGTCTGCATGTTTGTGTCCCCCAGGTGATGGTATGAGGAGGTAGCAGGTGATTAGGTCATGAGGGTGGAAGCCTCCAGAACCTGACCAGAGCTCTTATACGAGAGGCCAGAGAGCTCCCTGGCACTTCCCACCCTGTTCGAAGGGGCTGCCTGTGCATGTGCAAGGAAGTGAGACCTCGCCAGGCACCACATTTGCTGGTGCGTAACCTTGGACTTCCTAGTCTCCAGAACTGCAAGAAATACATGTCTGTTGTTTAGAACCACCTCATCTCAGGTGTCTTATTACAGCAGCCCACAATGACTAGGCCTCTGCCTGTCTGGGTCTCTGCTCACCATCCTTGTATCTTCCTTGCTGCCCATACCAAGGACAAAGAGAAGGGAGCTGTCCGTTCAGCACCACCGCTGGTCCTCTGGCCCTTTCAGATCACAGTCCCGGTCAGAAAAAGAGGTAAACCCAGCTACTATGGCTGGGCCCTGTCATAGAAGGGGAAGCCACCCACTCTCAGAATGAACACAGCTGATCTCCTATGTTCTATCCAGGGTGAGCCACACTCCAAAGCAGACCCATTGATCCCTCTGCTCAACCACCCTGTGAGCTCAGGGCAGTCACCCCACTCTGCAGGGACCCCAGGGTTCTGAGGCGACAAGCCTGATGTTCCTCAAAGTGCAATCCAGGGTCTGCACTCTTCCCACCATGACAGCAGGACCCAGAGATAGGAGGCTCTGAAGCCCATGCGCCCACCTCCTGGCTGGAGAAGACTCCAGGAGAGGAAACCCAGATTCTGTGAAGGAGAGGTGGGCATAGCCACTTGTCGGCATCCTTCCAGGGGGCAGGCCAGAATTTGGACAGGTGTTTAGACGGACAAGAAACTTTCAGGTCAGGTTTCACACAAGATAATATTTTAAACTGAATTGACATGAAATTGAGAAAACTATTGGTACAGAAATTATCAAGCCCTTCTTGGTGAACTGGGTCCTCCCACAGCCAGTGCAGAGAATGATCTTATTTGACCTAAATTTCCTGGTGACCCAGGCTTTTCTGAAGAGAACAGCACAGAACCCAACAAGGAACCCCAGGTGGGCAAGCCAGGGCAGAGGCTCTGGGGGAAAGGACCAAGCCTTGGCAGGAAGGCAGGGCAGAGACACACATACTGGTCTTGGTCTTCAGAGGCTGGGGAGGGAGGCAGGGGAATAGGTCTCAAAGGTGATATTGGCCTGGCTTGTCAGGTTTTATTTTTTCACAAGCAAAATCTATTAATGTATTATTTGTGTTATTAAAAGTTAATCTTGAAAAGGAGAAAGAGGGGCTGGGTGCAGTGGCTCATGCCTGTAATCCCAGCACTTTGAGAGACAGAGGCAAGAGGATTGTCTGAGCCAAGGGGTTGGAGACCAGCCTGGACAACTTGGTGAGACCTTGTCTCTCTCTAAAATAAATTTTAAAAATTATCCAAACATGGTGGCATGTGCCCGTAGTTCCAGCTACAGGTGGAAGGATCACCTGAGCCCAGTAAGTTGAGGCTGCAGTGGCTGTGAGTGTGCCACTGCACTCCAGCCAGGGTGACAGGGTGAGACTCTGACTCAAAAAAAAAAAATTAAAATTAAAAAAGGCCGAGCTTGTGGCTCATCCTGTAATCCCAGCACTTGGGAGGCCGAGGTGAGTAGATTGTCTGAGCCTGTGGGTTCGAGACCAGCCCAGACTTGTCTCTACAACACATAAAAAATTAGCCAGGTGTGGAAGTGCATGCCTATAGTTCCAGCTACTTGGAAGGCTGAGGTGGAAGGATTGCCAGAGTCCAGCAGGTCGACACTGGGGTGGCCGTGAACATGCCACTGCACTCCAGCCTAGGCGACGGAGTGAGACTCCAACTCAAAAAAAAAAAAAAAAAAGGAAGAGGGGGGTATATCCCAGGAGATGTGATGAGGAAATTAGAGGCAGTGACATAAACTGCTCCATAGCAGCAGGTCAGGGAACATCGGGGGCATTTAGAGGAGCTGGGGAGGTAGCCAGGCCTGTGCTCAGGAAGGGAAGAAAGGGAGGGAGTGAGAGGGAGTGTGGACTGGGGCAGGATTGACCTGGGTCCAAGAGAGGACAAGAAGGAGAGACTAGGCCCCTCCAGGTCTGTCTCTGGTCACGCTGTTGCCTTGGCCTGGGGGAGGCAGGTATGAGCACCTGTACCATCAGGAAAGAAAGGAGAGGGAGACTGGTGACATAGCTCATGGCTCTGCCCAGGGGACAAGTGTCCAGCTGGGAAGTGAGGGATCGTGTCCCATGTCTGCAGTCACAGACTGGCATCTAAGGGTCACAGGGTTCCCTGGTTGGCTCCTCCAAGGCCCAGGATTCATGGGCTGCTCCTTTCCCAGAAGGTTCTCAAGGAGCAAATGGGAGAGGGTGCCACAGGAGGGGGCCTGGCTGCAGGAGAAAGAGCAGGTCAGAGGGGCTGAAGGCAGTTGAGGGACTGGCAGACTTGGGAGGAAGTGGGGCCAGTGCTGGTTGTGGCACCAGGCAGGACGTGCGCCGGACACTTTGGAGCTGGTGAAGCTCCAAGAGCATGTCTTCTGCCTCTCATTGCAGAGGTAGGGCGGCAGAGGCCATGCAGGCCAGGAGCCACAGACACAGCCTGAGCCCAGGAAGCCCTGCCAAGGCCTTGAGGACCCCTCTCTCTTTTGACTCCCTCACTTACTCCTTTCTTGCCCCCACCCCAGGATTCCTCTCTTGCCTACCTCCACTGAGGTCAGAGGAGTTGTTAAAAGCAATTTTCTGCTACAACTGCATTGCTCCCCCTCCTCCATATTCAATGTTAGATACAAAAAATGAATTTTGGCCTTCTGGATGATGAAATCCCACATGAGCAGGAGTAAGAAAGAGGCACCAGGTCAGCTTGTGGCAGTGTGACAGTGACTGTTCCCACCTGACCCCCAGGCCGGCCAGTGAGGTGGAGGAGGAAAAGCAGCTCAGAGAGGGTATGTGGCCCCCCAAAGTCAAACAGTATGCCTGGATGAGCACACAGTAAGGAGTCTGGGCCTCTGACCACAGGATTCTACTGTGAGTCTGATGGGGGATCTGTCTAGACCTGGGAGGGCTGGGAACTACAAATGTCCACTTATCCCTGATGGCTCAGGTAAGGCTGCTGCTGGCTGCCCCCCAAAACGGAGCTTACAGTCCCCTGCTACCCCTCTCTCACTCAGCAGAGTAACCTGGGACAGTGCTGGGGACCTGGCATGACCGGGCAGTTACCCTGGGAAATGTGGTCTCTGCAGTTGGGATGCCTGATCTGGGGTAGGCACTGGGCCAAGCCCAGTCCTGAAATACTTCATTCACTCCTCAGAACAAGGCCTAGGGAGGGAGGTGCCATCGCTGTGGTCCCCACCAGATGAGACTTGGCATAGCTACAGCTCCAGAGTAGGCTCGAGGATAGATGCTCAAGGAGCCAGCCCACAGGATGCAAGGAGCTGGCTGTGGGTCCAAAGATGATGCTGAAAACTGAGGCCAATTTGGGAATGGCTCAAGTGCAAGTGATCAGCAAGGCCACAGTGTGGCCTGGGGCGGCAGCTGGCCATGAAGGGGACAAAGCTGCTCATGCTGTTGGGGGTCCGGTCCAACATCTCTGGGGGTGTGGGAGGGGCGGACAAAGCCTTGATGGACAAGACTCCCAGACAGATGGGGGAGACAGATGGAGTCAGTGACACCCAGGGTCCTCTCCTGGACAGGCACAGAAGTCACCTGGAAACTCCAAGTCCACAGGGCCTGAGGACTGGATCAGGGTGAGGCCCATGCAGGTGGAAAAAGTTCTGCACCCCGGGCGCGTGGGAAAGACCTGAGTTAGCCAGGGAGAGGGGACAATGGCGTCCCATCCCCAGGGTAAAGAAATGGTGGGCAGCAGCACGGCTCCTGGACAGGGGGCGGGTTGGGAAGGAGGAGGGGCCGCGGGCACCGACCAAAGATGAGGCTGGTTCGGGGCGGCCACGCAGAGCCGAGTGTTTCAGGGTAGGGCTGGCGCGTCTCGAGTCCTAGCCCCGGGGTGGCCCGCGGGATCCCTTGCGCCTAGTGTCTGCCTGCCTGTGTCTGCCCGTGCCCACCCCTTCTCCATAGATGCGGGTTTGACGCGGACCGGGAGGCCGGTGCGGGTGGACAGTCTCCAGGGCGGGGGGTCGGCAGCGCGGGAGGCAGAGGGCAGAAGGGGAGACCCCTCCCATCTTGGGAGGGTTTGGAAACGGCAGCAGTCCCGCCCCCATCCAAGCCCCGCAAAGGGCGGTGGCTTTTCCGGCCAAAGCCGGTGCCTCCGGCGTCGCGGAGGGTGGTCCCCGAGCCCGCTGCGGCGTGGGGGAGGGGCGCGGTCACGCGGGAAGCCCCCATACTCTCCAGGCTGGAGCCAGCTCTGCTCGCCCTCCCCCGCAGCGCCCCTTCCCGCCCCCAGCGCCCCATAAGGTGCACGGACCGCGGAGTCCCCGCTGCGGTTCTCGCAGCCATCCCACCCTATCCTCGCCTTCCCACGAGGACGTATCGGATCAAGGCTAAGGTCGCCGGGAACCTCCGGGGACCCCGCCCGCGCATCCCGAGC
>NW_007061993.1:30871-67991 GCF_000164805.1 Carlito syrichta | reverse complement strand
CTGGGGCAGGGGCCTACCGGATACGGTGCTGGCCATGGTGCTGGCGGCGGGCGCTGCGGAGACCGGAGGGACGCAGGCGGCTGCTGGAGCTGCAGGCGGCGAATGCTGCAGTGCTGGGGCGGGAGGGGAAAGAGAGAGGGCGGGCGGGAGGCGGGCGCGGCGGGAGGGGGTGGAGAGAGAGGGAGGGAGAGGAGAGATGGGAGGAGAGAGGAGAGGAGGGGAGGGGAGAGGAAGCGCCTCGCCACGACAGGGTCTGCAGCCGTCAGGGGAAAGGACCGAGGAAGGGAGGAGGGGAGAGGGAGGAGGGACGGAGGGGAGGAAAGGGCGGGGGACTGCCACCAGACGCCCATCCTTCCACCGCTCCGCCAGGAACCTCCGCTCCCCGGAACTGGCTTTGTGCACTAGGGGGATAGTGAGATAAGCCCTATTCCCCAGGGTGAGCGGGGCAGGGGCAAGGTCGAAGGAAGATCTTGCCGACAGGGAGGGGTGGCAGAGCTGGGCATGGCGACTGCCCCGCCCGGGTCTGTATGGAGAGGACAGGATGTTTCAGACACAGGGCTGGGCACCCGGAAGCCCTCCCAGGGCACCTCCTCGGAGCCCAAAGGTGGGCAGCTTCTGGCAGAGAAGAGTGGAGGTGGTGAGGTCCCAACAAGGGCTCTGAAGGGAGGTCCAGGAGGGTGCTAACCCTGGCTCTGACATCCACTCACTGTGTGGCTGGGGGCAGGTTTCTGACCTCTTTGGGACTGTTTCCTGTGTGTAAGATGAGACAATGACACTGGTCCCCAGACAACAAAGAGGAGGTGCTGTCCTGCTTCCCCTTTCCTCATAACCCCCAAAGGAAGGGTCTACCAGGCAGATAAAGTGTCATTCCTGTTTTAGGGACAGAGCCTCAGAGGCCAAGAGAAGCAATTAAAGCATAGGGCCAGGAATAACACTCCGGGGACCCTCAGGAGACTTGTGGAGAGACGAGACTGGCTCAGAAAGACCAGGAACAAGCCTGAACCCAGGGGCCAGGTTGGGGCAGCCTTGGGAGGGTGTCGGGAGCATCCAAAGCTGACCCCATCCTAAGGGACTCCAGAGATTCCTGCCCCCTGAAGTGCAGACCTGGCACCATGAGTACGGTAGGTTTGATGCCGGCACTGAGTTACACTGTGTGGCACAGCAGACCTTAAGACAGAGGATCATCGGGTGGGCCTGACCTGACCACAGGAACCCTCTCCAAGCAGAGTTTCCTCTGTCTGGTTGAATAAGAAGTGGGGGGAGTCAAAGCAAGGAAGATGAGGGGCATGGGGCCAGGACCTGAGGGCCGCTCCCAGCGACAGCCAGCAAGACAGTCAGCAAGACAGTCAGCACTCAACCACAAGGAAGTGAACCCTGCCTGCAAGAAGAATGAGCTTGGAGGCAGGTTTGCCCTGCAGCCTCCAGATGAGAACTCAGCCCAGGTGACAATGTGGGTGCACCTTGGGATACTAGGAGCTGTGAGCTAATAAATGAGGGCTGTTTTAAGCTGCTGAATTTGTGGTGATTTGTTGAAAGTCATGTAAAACTAATAAACATATGCAGAGCCCTGTGCCCATTCCTGGGAACCCAGCTCTGGGAAAGAGTGGGAAGGGAGGAGACACTCACCAAGTTGTTCACAACAGTGCAGCCTCATCCTCTATGTCACCACAGCTACAATGGGGACAGTCAATGTCCTTCAGGTGGATCCCACCTCCAGGTGCTGGAACTCAGGTGCTAGGACACCTGAGAGTCCTCTCATGGGAAGAGGCTGGAACCCGCCAAGGCAGGCTAAGGGGACTGCACTTCTTTAGACTTGTGACTTTGGGCATGTCCTCTCTGAGCCTCCATATCCCAGTTTTGTGGGAAGCCCTTGGAATAGTGCCAGGCACATAGTAGATGTACATAGTCTGCACTAGTAAGTGCACACAGTAGGTGTTTTAAATGTTTGTCTCAATATGGTGCTGGGCCTTGGAGCAGATTTTGACTTCTCACCAAGGTCAACCTTCTCAACAAGGAAGTTCATGAACAGCCATCTCAAAGATGTTTTCATAAATTGCAGCTTTATAGTTTGGACCTCTGCATTGCTCTCCTGAAATTAAATCTGTTCTTTGAAGGACACTCAGTCATTCAAAAGACATCTATCAAGCACCTACTATGTGCTAGGGGGCTGTGAATACATCAGCAATCAGAGGATAAGGGCAGGGGTACAAGGGCTCCTGATAGTCCTCGGCCAACAAGAATGCTCCTACAGCAACTGGCAACAAGCAGACACCCAGAGCTAGACGCAGACTTCAGGCCAATCCCCTGGCCCCTGCTCTCAGGAGATGGGGTATGAAGGTGAAGGGTAAAACTCCGGGTTCCTCAACAGGCTGTAGGCAGTCCAGCAGCCACTCTGTGCTTTGTGTCCTCACACATGAAGTGCAGATCATGAGAGGACTTATCTCAGAGGTCATGAGGAGGATAACTGTGGCAGTGCTTGCATAGGTGCTACTGAAACCTGTGCTTGGTGACCCTTCAATGCATGTGGGGCCGGGTCTACTGTTCCTCCACCAGGTGGGTGCCAGGGTTCCCCAAGCATGACTCCACAGAAGTGAGCTTGGGCACACACAGGGCATACACATGTGCCATCAGCAGGAAAACATCTGGACATTAAACAGAGCCCAGAAGAGGCCCTCAGCCAGGTACTGCCTGCTGGCTGAACTGTCAGGGCAGCTGCAGCAACGTCCTCCTGGTGCCTTCTGGGACATGCTGGGGTTGCCCTAGACCAACATCTCTGATGGAGTGATTGTCAGCTCGAGCCAGGTGCTGGGGACCTGTCCTGACCCGTAGAGGACACCGGAACAGAAGCTGGCCGAAGGGGAGGGAGCAGAGACGAGGTGGTGATGGCTCTAGGAGCCAGTCCGGGGCACGGGCGGTCCTTTGCATGTTTTGAGGAAAGCAGTCGACACAGACTGGAGCCATAACAAGACGCTTCTGGGTGCTTCGAGAGGAGGGTGGCAAAGCAAGGAAGCCGCACAAAGCCTGGGCAGTGGTGGTGACATGGCCTAGGCAGGCGGGAGTGGAATGGGGACCCTGGCGGAAGACGACATCGAGGAAGGAGACGGCGGAACCCCAGATATCTGCCTGCGGGCGATGGAAGCGCCGCTTACTGGGCTCAGGATCACCGAAGAAGCAGCGGCGCCGGACACGACGTACCACGGGCCGCGCTGACCTCTAGTTGCCCAGGAGCTGACGGACGCCTTCCGCCGGGGAGCAATTTCCGCCGGGAGCACAAAGCAAAGGACCGGATGTGGGGGCGGAAGGGCGGAGGCTTCAGCGGCGACTGCGCGCCTTAGCCCGCGAAGTCCGAACTGGCTGACGGCGGAGGACGCGGTGGCAGCACTTCCACTGGAGTCCGCAGAGCTGCTGAAGATCGCGGTTCCGGGAGGCCTCCCGCGGACACGAGTGAGCCGTGAATTGCGGAGACCCTGCAACTGGCCTTTTTACCCTGGGGGGCTCGTGGGACGCCTACGGTTTCCGAAACTGCAGCTCCTGGCAGGCCCCGCGCCACTCTCGGGGCCGTAGGCAGGGGATTTGGCCGCGCTGAATTCTGGGAGTTGTAGTTTCCTGCTCGCGTGAACTCGGGGCGCGGCGGCGTTTTTACAGTCCGCGGTGGTTTGCGTGGCCGGAGCCCCAGGGAGGGGTCTTCTTTCCGTGTGCAGGCTTCTGGCCTGCAAGTCCCAGTTTCCAGGCGAGACTGAGGCCTAGAGAAGTTGAGTGACCTGCTGAGGGGCTGCACGGATCGGCATCCCGGGATGCTCTTCCGTTCGTTTGTTTACACCGGGTTGCCTACGGGGCGGTTGAGAACTGGCCCCAGCCGGGCGAGCGGAGGGCTGGAGACGCAGGACAGGAGGTCTAGACACTCCGTTCTGCACGGCGCGCCTGCCAGGCCCGGAGGAGCTGCCGGCTCCCCACTCTCTCACACTTTTGCGCAGGTAACCGAATTATTGCAGGTGGAGATGGCAGAGCTGTGCCTGACTCGGCTCCTGTGAGTTGTGTGGGGTGGGCAGCTCACTCAGCGCCTCCACTCCCAAGTCCCTTGGGAAAGGTTAGAGCAGACTTGCCTTCTGCCCTTCTTTGTGGGAGGGAGTTAGGACACCACTGCCAGTGGCCTGCTACCCGACGAAGGCTGTCCACAAACAGAGTCGTGTTGTTTTCCCCACATCTGTGCCCTAGGAATTTCCAAGGAGAACAACAGTGTGTCCCTGGCCTCCTGCTGGCACCACTTACTTGGAGTGACCAAGACCCTGATGTTCCCAGTAGGCTGTCTCTCTCAGACACAGGCAACCTGCGTCTCAGCTGACCTCCCTAGCCTCCTGAGAACAGGCTGATATGCCCAAGATAATCCTGAATGGTGTGACGGTGGATTTCCCCTTCCAGCCGTACAAATGCCAGCAGGAGTACATGACCAAGGTCCTGGAATGTCTGCAAAAGGTAAAACTGCAGGTCCTGAATTTGAACTGGGAATGAATTGGCATGGGTAGAGCTTTCAAGTACCTTTCCCTCAAGTGGCATGGGTAGAGCTTTCAAGTACCTTTCCAGCCAAGCCCTGTTGTGAGGGACTGATGCTCCAGGTGGGGTGGGAGAGACAATCAACAAGTAAACAAACATGGTAACTCTTGGTAGTGATGGGCTTGGGAGTGCCTGGCGCCCTCTCCTGAGAGGTGGTGTCTGAGCAGAAGTAGATTGACAAGGAGTGGCCACCATCCAAGGTCTAGAGGGGTATCTGGTGCCGAGCCTTCACTTTGGAAAGCCTTTGAACCTCAGGGCTGTGCAGGGAGGTGGAAGAGGGGCACCCTGCTCTCAGCCCCTCCCCGAGTTTCCTGCTCAGGCTCCCACATGAGAGCTCATATGTAGGACATCAGATTCTGTTTAGATAGGACAGTGTATATGCCTGGATCCAGAAACGCAGAGCAATTTTCTATTTTGAGACTTGACACCTATTTAGTCATCTTGCTGTTTATATTAGACTGAA
The DNA here is from genome assembly GCF_000164805.1 of Carlito syrichta. Taxonomy (NCBI): domain Eukaryota; kingdom Metazoa; phylum Chordata; class Mammalia; order Primates; family Tarsiidae; genus Carlito; species Carlito syrichta. The sequence continues at coordinate 62,977 of NW_007061993.1, read as the reverse complement.
AAATACTGTCACATTTGGGTAATGTTTTGCAACTTTTTTGCTAATGAGAACTGAATTCAACCAGGGCTTTGAGAGTGAGTAAAGAATGTCATGTGAACTTACCCACGGTCTCATGGGGCTCTTGCCACCTGACAGTGGGTTGTGATTCTGGGAAGAGCTTCCCTGCTGGTTACGGGGCTTGTCTTGGTAGGAAGCCTCACTGCTTCCCATAACCCCTCCTCCTGACTCCATTCAGAAAGTGAATGGCATCCTGGAGAGCCCTACAGGCACAGGAAAGACACTCTGCCTGCTCTGCACCACGCTGGCCTGGCGGGAACACCTCCGGGACTCCATCTCTGCCCACAAAATTGCTGAGAGGGTGCAAGGGAAGCTGTTCCTCGACCAGCCCTTGTTGTCCTGGGGGACTGCGGCTGCTGACGGAGACCCCATAGGTGACCCTGCTTCTCAGGCCTCTCCTGGCCTCATGTGGGAATGGTCTGGAAGGGATGGAGCTGGGGATGAGTGGGCCCAGCAGGCTTCCTGCCATCTCCTGTGCATACTTGAGCAAGGAGGATGCTGTAGCTGCCACATCATTTCCCACCACCCTGAGTATAAATCTAGGGGTGGGGCTTTTGCTGAGCGGGGTAACTGCAGATAGCTACTTAACCGGTTTTGGATAAATGAGTATCTGGGATATTAGATTCTTAGCAGAGTCTTGACCCGTTGTGCTTGCTTCTGCCTGGCCAGCTTGCTACACGGACATCCCAAAGATCATTTATGCCTCTAGGACCCACTCGCAGCTCACGCAGGTCATCGGCGAGCTTCGGAATACCTCCTACCGGTGGGTCAGGCAGGTTCACAGCTGCCTCATGATTATGGAGGGGCATGGCACATGCTGGGTCCACAGCCTGTGCTGTGTGGCTGTAGGTGGCACTCTACCTAGAGCCTCCCTGAGGTGTGCATGCTCTGATGTTCAGGGGCAGGGTGAGGCTGGGCTGTCCCCAAGGCCATTGATTGTGACAGTGCAGCTCTGCGTTTATCTGATGACCCCGGTTGGCACCTGGGCTCCTTGCTGGCACTATTGTGTCAGCTGAGGTTGGTCAGGACCTGCCCCCAGTGCACCTTCCTGGTGAAGTGGGAGGAAGCCCTACCCCATGCCAGAGCCTGAGGACTCTGTACATCCCACCCTGGTTCCTGTGCATGGGGTCAGGTCGTGGGGCACTGTGGACATCCCTCTGTCCAGGTTCCCCCACCTGTCTCTGGGCCCCTTCCAAGCCCGTGCCTCACTCCAGTTACGATAGCTTCCTTAGCTATCGATTTCCCATGTGTTCCCACCTAGCTCATGCTGCTGGTCCACACTGTGGCTGTTCTTGGCAGTAGCTGCTCCTCGACCTCATGTACTCTCTCTCGCCAGGCCCAGGGTGTGTGTGCTAGGCTCCCGGGAGCAGCTGTGCATCCACCCCGAGGTGAAGAAGCAGGAGAGTAGTCACATTCAGGTGGGCTTTGTGGTTCTGGGCTGCTGCTGGGCTGGGCTAGGGTGTGAAGTACACCTGAGGGTATGGTAGGGGGCCATGGTGAGGTGTGGGCAAGGTTGAGTCCTTTCCTGACTCTGCTCCAGCCATGTACTCTGCCTGGCCTTTTGCAGATCCACCTGTGCCGCAAGAAGGTAGCCAGTCGCTCCTGTCATTTCTACAACAACGTGGAAGGTAAAAGCCACACGGTGAAGCCAGGTTGGGACTGAGCGTGTGCAGTCTCCTGGGCTGAACTTCTTGCCTGGAAGGGTGACCAGTACTGCCATGTGCCTGGCCCTGTCTCCTAACTTGAGGGGCACTGTGTTAGTGTGATGCGTAGGAGAACTCACACACGGGTCCAAGAACACCCAGCTGGTAAGGCTGCTGGCTGGTGCTGGGTAACTCGGATGTGGGGGGCACCACCATTTATGGTAAGCGGGGCTCCCTGCGCCTGTGCTGTTTGTGGTAAATAGAAGGGCGCAGCTGGACACCTGCTTTCTCTTCGAAAGTCTGGGATTTTGGTGAGGGGCAGGGAGTGGGTACCTGTGCCCAGCCCCCACATTGTCCTGTGAGACTCCACTGGTGGCCTCTGGAAGCTGCATCTGGTCTCCCCAACTTCCCCCATGTGTCTTTCCCTTTGATTGACTCTTACTGTAATGAGCCACCACCCTGGATGTTATGCCAGGCCCAGTTCTGTGGATGGCTGTCTCATCCACGGAGGCGGAATGAGTGAGCAAAGGGTCAGTGATCACAGCCTGCTCAGGGCAGTGTTCCATGGTGACTGAGGCAACCACAGCCTGTGAGGGCCCTGGAGTGGAGGCTGGTGCTGGTGCCCTCCAGAGCTCACTTTCCACCCATGTGGCTGCCCCTCCCGTTTGTCAAGGATGTCTGGGTTTATTACAGGCTCCCAGAGACAGGCAGGGTGAGCCTCTGAGGTGTGGCTCTTAGTCTCCTGTGGTGTGAGGGAAGCTCGTCTGCAGTCAGGGTTGTGTGACTGCAGGACTTGAGCTTCTGTGGGATTAGGGCTAAAATCTTACCTGCGAGTGCCAGGGCCCAGGTGATAGAGCCCTGGTGCTCTTGTAAGACACTAGCAGTCCTGCAGGCTGCTGTCTGTTCTGATGTTTGTTGTGTGCTCCTTGCGCCAGGGCTAGGACCTCATTGAGTGATATTGAGGCCCTGAGGCTGCCATGGTGTTCAGGATGGTGCCCCTGCAGACTTCTGCACTGGGCAGTCTTCCTGACCCACCCCCAGGTGTCCCTGTGTCCTGCCCCTTGAAGAAATAGTGCAGGAGATGGTCCCACAGCCAAGACTCCAGTGAACTGGGAGCAAGCTCCACGTTGCCTTTTTGTCTGCTGTGTTTTGTTTTGGTTTTTTTTTTTTTTGTCGGAGTCTCACTCTGTCACCCAGACTGGAGTGCAGTGATATGCTCATGGCCACTGCAGTCTCGACCTGCTGGGCTCATGCAATCCTTCTGCCTTAGCCTTCCAAGTAGCTGGAATTACAGGTGTGTGCCACCATGCCCAGCTAATTTTTTGATTTTATTGTAGAGACAAGGTCTTGCCAAGTTGCCCAGGCTGGTTTCAAACCCATAGACTCAGGCAGTTGTTGCACCTCTGCCTCCCAGAGTGCTGGGATTACAGGCGTGAGCAACCACGCCTGGCCTGCTGTGGTGTTTGGTCTGGTGGCACCGAGAACCCACTGTGATTTTGATGTGTGATTGTCCAGGTGCTTGTGCCCCCAGGTACCCTGATGGGAGCCATCCCCTCCAATCTCAGGCGTCCCTTCCAATCTCAGTGACCATTTCCACTGACCTCGCCTGGCTCCCAAGGAGAGGGTACCTGCTGGCATCCCCAGGCCTATGCAGTAGGGAACACCCACCAGGGCTTGGTCCCCCGCTGCCCAGGCAAGGACAACTTCCCGTCTGTGGCCTGTGGCTGGGAGACTTCTGGCCACTCTGAGCTGTGGCTTCCGTCTAGTCAGGCCCATGGGTGTTATCTATGTTGGCTCGCCCCGAAGGTGTCCTTCCCCCTTGCTTTGTCCACCCTCTGCTCACAGCTCTTCTACCCACTCCTGCCCTTGCACAGCTCCTGGCACCACACATGCTTGTTTGATGGGTCATTCCTTCTCTGCCCTGCCATGGTTGGCCCCATTGTCCATAGCACTAGCCAAGGAGTGGGTGCTGGTGCCCTGTGTGCTAGGTGTCTGAGGGGCTGGGATGTCACTGGTGGGGACTGGCTCCAGCAGACTGTACAGAGTGTGTGCAGGTCAGTGCTTTGAGGGCTGTAAGCTCTCTACCCTCCCACAAGGCTTTCCTTGAAGGGTCCTGAGCAGGGAGTGGCCAGGAGGAGAGGGGTGGGCTGGGAGCCCAAGGGAGTGTTGGGCCCCAGTGGCAGAGGACCCACTAGGGCTGGGCCACATGCTGGCCCCTGGGCTCTAGGCCCTGTTTCTACCACCCCAGGCAGAGAGGAGGGACTGTCCTGCTGACCTGACGGCTCTGGCCTCCATATATCTCTGCCCGCTGGGGCCTGGGCTCTATCCTAGAGGCCACAGGTCAGTCCCCAGCCCACCTCCCTTGACCGTGGCTGTCTTGCTGCATAGCCTTTTGGGCCTTTGCATCTTGTTTGCCCCCTGGTTGGGCTATGAGGGTATCTCCAGCAGCTGGCCACCTTTGGAGTGGGCTGCAGCTCAAGAGGAGCCCAAGAAGGAGGGAGGGAGGACACAGCTGGAGAACTGGGAACTTCCTGGCCTGTGTCCTGTGTCCTGTGAGAACCTGGAGGCGAGGACAGCAAGCACGGGCCCTGGGGCCTGTGTCACTCTTTCCCCCCCAACCCATCTCTCCATTCCTCTATCCACCCTCCTCCACCAGCTCTGCATGGGGAAGTGTGTGCTCCCTGCTCTGCTACAGAGCATGCTGATTGGCTGGTCTGTTGCTATGGCACTGCTGAGGGATGGTTGTTTCTCTCTGCCTTCCCTGGTATCCCTGTATCCCTGGGGGCATTTCGGACTTGGATGATGATGGTGTGTGTGTGTGTGCGCTGGTCTCTGCACTAAGGGCTGGTCCTCAGTCCTGCCCTTGAGGGATTTGGCACCTGCTGAGAGTAGGCACAAAATAGTCATGACAGAGCTGGGGGGCCCCATTTCCACACGTGGCTGCCCTAAGATTCTGGGGTACTTGTTAGAAGATGTCCCTGGTCCTTCCTGCATTTAACCAGGTCTCCAAGGGATCCTTGCAGCTCTGGTTTGGGGACCTGTGTCATGGGGTGATGGAGAGGGAGGACAGTTCCCTCATGAGAATCCTTGAAGTCCTTTCTACCCTGGGTCTCACCAGCATGAGTAGTGCCTGTCCCCAGGACTGCCATCCTGAGAAAGGGATGGGCTACTGCTTAGCCAGTGGGCAGGAGCAGGCCTGACCGTCACACTGGGATTGAGGGTCTCTGCCTTGGTGCCCCTGCCTGTGTCCTGCCTCAGATACTGCTGAGCCCCAGCTGCAGTCGTGTGTCTTGCCTTGGAGCCTGGGCTTGTGGTGGTTAGTTGGTAGCTGAGGGATGGTGGCTCTAATCACAAGATAGACATCTCCAGGGGCTATGGGAGATCCCTCTGTGGGCTGGGGGAAGAGACTTGGGGGTTGTTCCTCCCTGCCTCCCGGAGGGTTAGGTGTGGTGGCTACTCCTGTCCTGTCTTGGGACTGTCTGGGGTGAGAGGATGCATGGGACCCGTGGGACAGTGCTGGCATCTATCTGTGACTAATCCTCAGCCTCAGGTTGGTGCCTGCCTTCTGGAGGGCAAGATTCCCTTGGAGATTGCTTGGTTGGGAGGCCTCCCTTGGATTCTCTGATACATTCACGGGTGGTGGATGCCTCACACTGCCCACTGTGTAGGATCTGTTTTGTCGTGGGTGTCCCCTGGGGTCTGGCAGACTCACAATGGACCTTGAGGGTGTGTGTTTACTTCTGCCTCGTACCCACAGAGAAAAGCCTGGAGCAGGAGCTGACCACTCCCATCCTGGACATTGAGGACCTGGTCAAGAGTGGAAACAGGCACAGGTGAGGCTCCTTCCTGAGAGGCCGTGGCTATTGTGTCCTTCCGTGACTGGACTTTGCCATGATGTGCAGGAGCATGGATATATTTCTTTTCTTTTCTTCATATTGAGCAGTCGTTAGTTTCTTTCCTTCTTTTTTTTTTTTGAGTTGGAGTCTCACTCTGTGGCCCAGACTGGAGTGCAGTGGCTGCTCCCGGCCACCGCAGCCTCGACCTGCAGGGCTCTGGTGATCCTTCCGCCTCAGCCTTCCAAGTAGCTGGAACTACAGGCGCGTGCTACCACGCCCGTCTAATTTTTTTGATTTATTGTAGAGATGAGGTCTTGCCAAGTTGCCCAGGTGGGCCTCGAACCCACGGGCTTAGGCAATCCACTCATCTCAGCCTCCCAAAGTGCAGGATTACAGGCTAAGCCACTGAGCCCGGCTACTTTCCTTCTTTTTTAAGAGACAAGGTCTCGCTCTGTCACCTAGGCTGGAGTGCAGTGGCACAATCGTAGCTCACTGTAGCCTCAAACTCCTGGGCTCAACTGATCCTCTCACCTCAGCCTCCCAAAAGTGCTGGGACTACAGGTGTTCAATATGAAAAAACTTAAGCAATTCTGAGGTATATAAAGTAAAGGTCACCTAGCCCAGCCTAGGTGACCCCTCACATGTGTGGGTGAGCCCTTGCCAGTCTTTTGTATCTGAGTAGAAACATGCTCATGTGTTTACATGCCCCTCTCCTGGTCTGCTGTTTTTCACTCAGTACTGTGGACAGCTCTCCATGCAGACGCTGCGCTGCCTGCCTTGTTCCTCTTGGCACAACAGAACCGCCCTCCTCTTTCTAGCTTCGGGGATGCAAGTTGTGACAGGAAAGGCTTTCTTGTATTGTTTTGTCTCTGGTGACTTCCATCCAGGAGTAGGACTGAGTATTTTGTTTGTTCATGGAATCTTAGCATAACTGATGCCTTCACAAGGTTGAAGCCTCACATGGCCTCCCTGTCTGTCCTGGCACCAACTGCCGCCAAGGACCCATGTGCTGGGAGAGGGCTTCTTCTGGGTCAGGAATGTAGTAGCCCCTGCATGCCTCCAGCCCTTCTGCTCCCTCTGCTCTCCTCTGCAGGATATGCCCGTATTACCTCTCTCGGAACCTGCGGCAGCAAGCCGACATCATCTTTATGCCCTACAATTACTTGTTGGACTCCAAGGTGAGGACTCAATGTGTAACTGCTTCCTGGCATCAAGGGGGTGTCCCTGGGCTCAGGAGGGGCTGGCCGAACTGTGGAGCCCTTGCTGGTTCAGGCCCTCCAAGCTGCAGGTGTGGGCAGTAGGAACTGTCACTGCTGGGCTCAGAGCCCAGCCATCAGTAGTGAGCAGCCCAAGGCTGTGAATGGGTCCTTTTGAGCAACCTGGGAGGGGCAGCTGGTGGGAGTGAGGAGACCCTGGGCCAGGGTCTGCCCTTGGTACTGATAACTCAGCCTCTCTTTTGAGTCAGTCTGGAAGGAACAGGGAGCCCAGACCCGCCTGTGGCACTGTCCTGGCACCATGGGCACCTGCAGCTTGTGTGCCCTCCTTCCAGTGCAGGTGGGATCACATGCCACGTACTCACTCTGTGACGTGAGCTTTTGCATAATGATTGTATCTTCCTCTCCAGATCCCTTTGTCCATATGATCATTTCCGGGGTTGCTGTTTATCCACTACCCACTGTCGTGGGTGCTGTTTGAGGTGCAGTAAAACCAGCCTCATTCATGTGGAGTTTGGACTGGGGATGGGGGTGCTCAGATATACAACAAAAGAGTAAGCATGTGAACTGATGGCTGTTAGGGGTCATGAAGGAAACAGTACAGAATGAGGTGGTGGAGACAGCAAGTGGACAAGAGGGACGCCCAGCAGGGCCCTAGTGAGAGTACTGTGGGAGATGGCAGACACTGATGGTTCTGCTAGATGCTGCAGAGTGAGCCAGGGGATGCCTGATGAGGGCAGAGCGGGCAGGCAGCTCGGGGACCATGGCAGAGCCCCATGAGGGCAGTGGCCAGATTTGAGGCCCAGAGAGCTGGTGCATTTTGCTGTGGTTAAGGGTGATCCTTTGTGCTTTCAACCCTGGCTGTCTGTGAGAACCACCTGGCAAGCTTCCAGAGCCAGGTCCCAACCAGAACAGAATAACATAGCTGACGAGCCAATCCTGGTCTTCTCATGGAAATGCAGAAGATCTGAAAGAGCAAGATGGTTGTGAAGGACAGCGCTGGGAGACTTTGCTCCCTCACCTTGGGGTGACTGCACAGCTGCAGTGCTAGGGACTGTGCTGGATCACAGGTGGACACCCAGCTCGGGGGAGCAAGCACACATCCAGACAGACCCACACAGTGCAAGGACAATGTCAGCAGGTGTGCTGTGGTGATTCATGGGACAGGGAGAGTTGTTTGCTTGTTTTTTAAATGGTACTGGCCAGCCTAGGTAATATAGCAAGACCTTGTTTCAACAAAAAAATTAAAAAATTAGCCAGGTGTAGTGGTACATCCTATAGTCCCAGTTACTTGAGAGGCTGAGGTGAAAGGATCACCTGAGCCCAGAAGGTCGAGGCTGCGGTGAATTGTGATTATGCTACTGCACTCCAGCCTAGGAGACAGAGTGAGACCCAGACTCAAAAAAAAGGTGGGGGGGGGGTGTGTGGAATAGCCGGATATCCATTTGGAAAAGAGTGAATCTTAGCCCTTACTTTACAATGTGTAAATCTAAATTTAAAAGCTAAAACTAAAAATTCTAGAAGGAAAAATGGGGGGAAGTCTTTACAACTTTGGGGTCGACCAAGGTTTCTTAGCTTGGATACTTAAGGCACTAGCCATTAAGAAAAAAAAAGGTTTTTTTTTCATGCTGTGCAAGATGGTACAGGAAGTCCTGGCCAGACCTCAGTGTAGGCGCTGAAAGGTTTAGAGATAGTGGTGCTGCAGACCCTCCTGGAGAGCTGGGACTCCAGAAGGACAAGGGCTCCTCGGGAGCTGTCAGGCTCAAGTCCAGCCTGCCTCAGGCTCTCTGGTTTTGGCCTGAGGGACAAGGCCAGGGCTCCGGACATCCACCACATGGACACTGAGGCTCTAAGAAGCTCAGCAAGAATGAGAAGCTGGTCAAGATGTGGGCCAAGAAGTATGATGCCTTTCTGGCCTCAGAGTCTCAGATGACATAGGTCCCACGAGTCCTTGGCCTTGCCCTCAGCAAGGCTGGCGAGTTCCTTCCCTGCTGTTACACGATAGAAAAGCTGGTGAGGTGACGTCCACATCAAATTCCAGATGAGGAAGGTGCTATCTCTGGGTGTGGTCCTGGCCACGCAAAGATGAGTGATAGTGAGCTTGTATATGGCATCCACCTGGCTGTTACCTTTCTGGTGTCATTGCCCTCGAACTGGTGGAAGGTTCAGGCCTTACACATCAACAACACCATGGGCAAGCCCCAGTGCCTGTATTAAGTCACATCCTAATAAATCCTTGTGCTGCCATGAAAAAAAATTGAACTTCACCAAAAGTTCATGCTTTACTTCCGAGAAATTGGAAAATTTAGAAAATTAAAAGGCAGTCACAAGAAGGGAGAAATGCTTCCGTTTTTCAAAGGACTTTTTTCTTTTTTTTTTGCATTGCACATTCACTGATACATGTTATGCAATGGTAATTTGTTTGATATCTTCCACCTGGTGTTTTTCTATTTGAGCAGACAAGGCAGTCTTGTTTTCTTCCTCCCACATTAATGATATGTAATTTAGCCGGACTCGGTGGCGCAGCCTGTAATCTCGCGCTTTGGGAGGTTGAGGTGAGTGGATTGCCTGAGCCCGTGGGTTTGAGACCCGTGTGGGCAACTTGGCGAGACCTCATCTCTACAATAAATTTTTAAAAATTAGCCAGGCGTGGAAGCGCGCGCCTATAGTTCCAGCTACTTGGAAGGCTGAGTGGAAGGATCGCTGGAGCCCAGCAGGTGGAGGCCGCGGTGGCCGGGAGCGGCCACTGCACTCCAGTCTGGGTGACAGAGTAAGACTCCAACTCAAATATATATATATATATATATATATATATATATGTAATTTATCATCTAGTCTATTGTTCAAAGATAATGCAGAAGGACTCACTCGTGATTCTGAAAACCACTTCTCAACAGATTAATCAGAAGCTAGACAAATTTCTGATGTGTTAGGGTCACAGTGGAATCTCCAAAAATGTTACGTCACATCTCGGTGGAACCTCCAAAAATGTTAGGGCACACTCCCAGTGGGGCCTCCAGAATGTTAAGTTAGGTCCGCCAAGGGTGTGGGTGTCTGATGTGCAATCTGGTGCCGCATGAAAGATGCAAAGAATTGCACAGAAGTTAGATTAGAAAATATAGTTTATTTAGAAAGTAAATTAGAAAGAGAGTGAAAAAAAGGAGATTCATCTCCCCAAGGGAAGGGAGGGGACCCAAGCTTTAGAAAACATGACTTGACCATAGCTTAAAGAGCACATGGCCGCATCATAGCTTAGCAAGGCAGTGGCCACAATGGCCTGGCAATGGCCTCAAAGAACTTTTGAGCAGAGTGTTTAAAATGCTCTCACAACTAAGCAAACAGCCCGGTTAGCTATGGGGAGAAGATCTGGGCAGACATTTTACCCAGATGGATGCTCATTGGTCATCTGGAGAGTATCGAGCAGAGCCTCAGGGAGCTGATGCTGCATATGGCTAACAAGTGAAGCCAGAAAATTCAGCAGCACTGGGAGAGGAGCTAGCAGCTGGGAGACTCCTGCTTACTGGCGATCAGAAAGCAGTTTGCTGCCCTGCGGACACTACCATGACTGAGCCCAGAGACTTAAGCGCATTGTTCAGAGACTTGTATGGCACGTTCCCCAGAGCTTCACTTAGAATTTCTGAGAGCAACTTGTGAACCGTCAATGGGGAAAACACAAGTCGTGGTGTCTCCATAGAGTAAAGCACCTAGCGATGAGAAGGCAGAAGCTGTGAGTTGCAGACACGCTAGCCCAAAGGCTGGTGTGAGGAGGACCTGCTGGAGTCCACCCTTGACCATCTAGGAAAGGCAGCGGGTGCTGGTGGTTACACGGTGCACGTTTGTCAAAACTCACTTAGAGTGGGCATTTCATTGTATGAAGATTAGGCTTTAAATTGAGTTAAGAACAGTACCAAAGTGGACCCCACCCCAGACCCCTTCCTCTCACTCTGGATAGGACCTGGATATTGGAGTATTGACTCCCTGAGTGTGTGCCAGGGCAGGACTGCCAGGCTTGGCCCCTCTGGGCTCCCCACCTCTGTGGCTGCCTGGCTGCTGTGACCTGGGCTCCCACAGTATCCGTGGCCATTGGGTTGACTCCTGCTGTGCAGGAGAGTGTCCCCAGAACAGACTCTTAGCAGTGGGCCGCTGGTTATTGCTGGGTGGTGTTGCCAGGTTGCCATTTCACACTAGCCTTGACCAGCTGCTCTCCCAATGAACATGAGAGGGCCTGCCCCCATCTTCACCAGCAGCATTGCAGTAGGTGCTTGTGATGCTGGTGCCTGCCGCAGGCCTCGGCTTCCCACTTTCCCTGCCTCTATGCACCTGTGCTCTCAGTGGGTCCCTGTCCTGCTTGGCTCCAGCCCTGAACCCCTTCCTGTCTTCTTTGTAGAGCCGCAGGGCACACAATGTGGACCTGAAAGGAACGGTTGTGATCTTTGATGAAGCTCACAATGTGGTAAGTCTCTCTGGCCTTGTTCTGGATGCCTCCTGTTTCTTCTAGTTTCTTTGTCGAGAAGATGCAGACCTTTCAAGAGGGGCTCTGGGTGCTCAGGACTTGGCATACCCAGATGCTTCTGCTACCGGCCCCCAGCCTGGTGCCTCTGCAGGGCCTAAGACTGTCCAGCTGGCTGTGGACCTGCCCCTGGGCACAAGACACACAGCCCCACAGCAGCCCTTTCCTTCTGGCTGGCTGGTGGGGTCAGCCTGGCCTGGGACTGTCTCACTCTGCCCTTGGCTTCCGTCACCAGGCAATGATAGGCTGGGCCTCTCCTGTAGTGTCTCTGCCCTTCAGGCACTTGGCCTAACCCTTGGGAGGGCTGTCTTGGAGAGAGTTGCTTCCCTGGTGGCTGCCGCAGCAGGAGTGGCCCACGGAGGCCCTCCCAGCTCCATCTGTCACTTCTCATCACACCTCTGCCACAATCCCACCCTGCCTGTGGCCAGAGTGGCACTGGATGTGGCTCCCACTCTAGGGCCTGGTGCCCTGGGACCTCAGTGACCGCCCACAGCCCCTACTTGGTTTCAGGCAGTTTTTGCCATGGGACACAGTGAGCCAGGTCTGCTGATTTCTGAGAGAAACCAGAACTCTAGATTGTAAAAGGGAAATCTTGCAATTAAGAAATACTGACAACTCAATATTGTTTTTATTCTTATTTATTTATTGAGTTGGAGTCTCACTCTATCACCCAAACTGGAGTGCAGTGATACACTCATGGCCACCCCAGTGATGACCTACTGGACTCTGGTGTTCCTTCCACATCAGCCTTCCAAGTAGCCAGAACTACAGGCGCATGCTACCATGCCCGGCTAATTTTTGATTTATTGTGGAGATGAGGTCTCACCAAGTTGCCCAGGCTGGTCTTGAACCCACAGGCTCAGGCAATCCACTCGCCTCAGCCTCCCAAAGTTCTGGGATTACAGGCTGAGCCACTGAGCCTGACCTCAATATTGTTTTAAATACTGGCCACACATCTTTGGACCAACTTGTGCCTGCCCTAGGTGCTATGGGGCATGGCTCTAGGGACTCAGCTCTCAGCCCCTGTGCTTTCTACATCCCTGCCCCCATTTCTGCCTCCTGAGACCCCTGATTCTGTCCTGCTCTGCTGTGATGTGGGTGTATTTGGACCCTCAGGAAAAGATGTGTGAGGAGTCAGCGTCCTTTGACTTGACCCCCCATGACGTGGCGTCAGGACTGGATGTCATAGACCAGGTCTTGGAGGAACAGACCAAGGCAGCACAGCACAGCGAGCTCCACCTGGAGTTCAGTGCAGATTCCACCAGCCCAGGTGAGTTTACAGCCAGGAGTCCAGGTGGGGAGGCAGCATCTCCCGCCCGAGGCAGAGCTGCTGTCAGCATGGAGCCCTGCAGAGGAGCTGTGTCCACTGTTCAGGTTGACATTTAGAACGTTAACTTCTTTTTTTTTTTGAGTTGGGGTCTTACTGTCACCCAGGATGGAGTACAGTGGCATGATCACGGCTCACTGCAGCCTTGACCTCCTGGACTTAAGGAATTTTTCTCCTTCAGCCTCCTGAATAACTGGGACTATGGTGCGAACCACCATGCCTGGCAAATTTTTTGAATTTTTTTTTTTTGAGCAGGAGTCTTACCCTGTTGCCCAGTCTGGAGTGCAGTGGCACTCATGGCCACCACAGCTTTGATCTGCTGGGCTCAGGTGATCCTTCTGCCTCAGCCTTCCAAGTAACTGGGATCACAGGTATATGCCACCACACCTGGCTAATTTTTTGATTTATTGAAGAGACGAGCTCTTACCCAGTTGCCCAGTCTTGTCTTGAACCCCTGGGCTCAGGCAATCCTCTTGCCTCCGCCTCCCAAAGTACTAGGATTATAGGTGTGACCCACCACACCTAGCTAATTTGTAAAAAATTTTTTTGTAGAGACCAGGTCTTGCTATGTTGCTCAGGCTGGTCTTGAACTCCTGAGCTCAAGCAATTCTCCCACCTTGGCCTCCCAAAGTGTTGGGATTATAGGTGTGAGCCATCACGCCTGACCAATTATTTCATTTTAATACATTTTTCTTATTTTTTAATTGACAAGTAGAAATTATGTATATTTTTGTGTACCACATGATGTTTTAAAATATGTATACGTTGTGGAATGGTTAAGTCAAGCTAACTCATTACCTCACATAGTTGCCACTTATTTGTGCTTAACAATTCTTTATTTTAAAATGTTTTAATTATTTATTTAATTAATTATATTTATGTAGGGATGAGGTCTGCCTCTGTCACCCAGGCTGGAGTGCAGTGGTGCAGTCATAGCTCACTGCATGCAGCCTTGAACTCCTGGCCTTAAACAATTCTCCTGCTTCAGCCAAAGTGCTGGGATTACTGCATGCACCACTGTGCCCGGCCCTAAAACACTTCTTTTAGAGAAGGACTGCTGGTGACAATTCTTAGTTTTCTTTAATCTGAGAATGTCTTTATTTTGCTTCATTCCTGAAACCTGTTTTTGCTGAATATGGAATTCTGGGTTCATGGCTCTTTTGGTGTTTGAACCGGGTTGTTCCACTGGCTTTTGGCCTCTGGTTTCTGATAAGAAGTCCACTGCCATTTAGACTGTTATTTCCTGTTGGCAATTCATCATTTTTCTTGAGTTAAAGGTTTTCTTCTTTGCCTGTCACATTTAGCAGTGTGGTTCTGCTGTGTTTTGGTGTGGCGTTCTTTGCGTTTTCTCAGCTTGTGGCCGCTGTTTTCTTTCAGCTATTCTTTTTGGTTTTTTTTTTGAGTTGGAGTCTCACTCTGTCGCCCAGACTGCAGTACAGTGGCACGCTCCTGGCCACCGCAGCCTTGACTTGCTGGCCTCCGGCAATCCTTCCGCCTCAGCCTTCCAAGTAGCCGGAACTACAGGTGTGCGCTACCACGTCCAGCTAATTTTTGATTTATTATAGAGACCAGGTTTCGCCAAGTTGCCTGGGTGGGTCTCAAACCCCTGGGCTCAGGCAATCCACTCACCTCGGCCTCCCAAAGTGTTGGGATTACAAGCTGAGCCACCGAGCCCCATCCAGCTATTCTTTTTTTTTTTGAGTTGGAGTCTCACTCTGTCACCCAGACTGGAGTACAGTGGCTGCTACCGGCCACCGCAGCCTCAATCCGCTGGGCTCCGGCGATCCTTCCGCCTCAGCCTTCCAAGTAGCTGGAACTACAGGCGCGCGCTACCACACCCGGCTCATATTTGATTTATTGTAGAGATGAGGTCTCACCAAGTTGCCCAGGCAGATCTCGAACCCACGGGCTCAGGCAGTCCACTCACCTCGGCCTCCCAAAGTACTGGGGTTACAGGTTGAGCCACCGAGCCTGGCCCCAGCTATTCTTTTTTAACATCTTTCAGTCCTACACTTTTCCCCTCCTCAGGCCCTGACATGTGTGTTGGATCTGCCTTTGTGCCACAGGTCCCAGAAGACCTGCTCATTGTGGGTTTTCAGCCTACGTTCTCTGTTGCCTGGACAGCATAATCTCATAAGTCTCTTCAAGATCACTACTGCCTCCTCTGCTATTCCCATTCTGCTGTTGATCCCATCCATTTAACTTTACCTTTTGGCCATTGTTTTGTAGTCCTAAATTTCCACTTGGTCCTTCTGGGCATGTTCTCTACTGAGGCTTTCTGCGTTTCTCTTTCTTTCTTTTTTTTTTTTTTTTTTTTTTGAGTTGGAGTCTCACTCTGTTGCCCAGGCTGGAGTGCAGTGGTATGCTCATGGCTACTGCAGCCTTGACCTGCTGGGTTCAGGGGATCCTTCCGCCTCAGCTTTCCGAGTAGCTCGAACTATAGGCATGCACCAGCATGGCTGGCTAATTTTTTGGTTTATTGTAGAGATGAGGTCTCACCAAGTTGTCTAGGCCGGTCTTGAACCCCTGGGATCAGGCAGTCCTCTCTCCTTCACCTCCAAAGTGGGATTACAGGCATGGGCCACTGTACTTGATCTCCTGTTTTTCAAGAGTGTTTATGATTGCTTGTTGGAGCATCTTCATGATGGCTGCTTTAAAAATCCTTGTCAGAGAATCTCAGCATCTGTGTCCTCTTGAAGTTGGCATCTGCCGATTGCCAGGTCTCATTCGAGTTGAGATATTCCTGAGGTTTATTTATTTTTTTATGACAAACAATTTTGGGTTATATCTTGGACATTTTGAATACTTATAGTTCTCATTTAAATCTGCTTAGCAGGCCGTCTGCCTGTATGGATTCAGAATTGCATTTCCTGGCGACTCTGGTGGGCTGTGGTTGGAAAAGCCGTTTAGCACTCCACCTCCATGAGGCGCCATTCTCACCAGCCCACCTGCCACCCTCAGGCCAGTCTGCTCTGGGAGTTGTACACACCATGTTCAGCTCTTAAAGCTTTCACTCAGGGGCACCCCTGTAGGGGACAGTGCCTGAGACTTCATATGCAGATTAAAGAAGCCTTTGCTCTATCTTCCTTCCTCCCTACGATCCTCTGCCCCCACCTTCTAGCTGCCTCTTTTCTTCCCTCGCACTGGGTGGGAAGGAGACAGGGCTCTTTCCCACACCATCACAGCTCATCCTTTGGGAGGGGAGGACGCCATCTCTTTGCTTAATGTTGGTGGTTGGTCTCCATGGCCACAGCACCTGGTAGGGCGGGGGTAGCCTGCGCTTCTTAGTCGTGTTCATCTAGAGTGGGGTGGTCCTCTTGCTGGCCCTTCAGCTAGAGAGAGTGGAGTTTTCTTGGGGCTGCTTTGGCTTGTACCCATTGGGGTTTCTTGGTTGTGCGGCAGGTTCTAGAACATGCAGGAAACAAGCAGCCCCCCTCTGCTGCAGGCTCTTCGTTGTAGCCAGTGGGACCGTGGGAGGTTGTACTTCCTCTGCCCTGCTCGGGACTGGAACCGAAGACCCGTCCCCCTCTGCTATCCTCCTCACAGCTTATTTGTTGGAGAAGCCAGGCCACTTAGCTGCAGTCTGACTCTTGCTGGTTGCATGCCTGGGGTGCTGCCCATCCTGCAAGGTGCATGCTGAGCTGGATTCAGCCTCAGTCAGACCAGGTGCGTCCCTGCACTGGCCTCTGGGTGAGACCTAGCTCCCAGGAGGCTCACAGTGTCGCCTTTGCATTCCTCCCTGATGGTGACACTGTGGCTGCTCAGGGCCTGCACTGCAATTATCAGGAAGTCTAAGATGGTGATGAACGAATGCTATCCTCCAGCTGCAGGTATAGTCTTATGCTCTTCACAGCATCAGCTCTGTGGCAACACCACTTGTGTAGAGCAGCAGGATCAGTGCTTGGCTTTTTCCCTTTATTTTCCTGATTTGCACATGTGGGAGTTTGAGTTAATTCCAGCTTATTTTCGGTTCCTTGTCATTGTCGGGGGGTGGTGGTTTCTAGAAGGTCATCAAATGAATGCATGTCTCAAGTGCATGTGACTGTTTCAGTCCCTGTAAATCTCATCACTGAATTCCTGCATTTCACTGTCGGTATCTTCACATCACCACGTCCTTTCGATGTGACCCTGGAAGTTGAGGCCTTACCGTCTGGGAGTACCAGACCTGGAGTCAGCCAGGTCTCCAGGAAGTCCTGGATCTTCCTAGTGGGAGTGGGTCTGTCAAGAGTGACAGTAGCCACTGGGCTGCCACTTGTCACTGGGTTTGCTGCTGCTTTTGGTTTTCTTAGTGGGCAGAGCTAGGAAGAACATCCCTGGGTTATTTCTAAAAATGAAACACCTCTCAAATGTATACTGTTGTTTCCAGTTCAAATCTGGAAGGCAGGTTTCACGTGGTCGCCTCTCATACCCGTGTTCTCCCCTCCATGCAAGAGTCCTGGCCTCAAGGACATGGGTGGGGAGTTGGCAAGAAGCAGACTTGTGCCTTCTTTCTCTCCTGCCAGGGCTGAACATGGGGCTGGAAGACATCGCGAAGCTCAAGAGTAAGTGCCACCTGCCCTCCTCCCTGCAGCTGATGGGGGGCTGCCTCTGATACCCCTTCACCCACAGTGATCCTGCTTCACCTGGAAGGGGCCATCGATGCTGTGGAGCTGCCAGGAGACAACAGCGGGATCACCAAGCCTGGGAGGTGAGAAATGGAGCTGGCCCCTGACCCTGGCCCTGCCTGGGGTCAGAAATGGCAGTGGGTGCCCGGGTGCTTTCCTCACAGCCCTCTCTCCCTGTGGCACTCCATCCCCATAGCATTCTGTCCCTGCGGTGCTCTGTCCCTGCAGCACTCTGCCCCTGCTGTGCTCTGTCCCCATGGTGCTCTACCTGGCACTTCCTGCCCAGTCCTGGGCCTTTGCACATTAGTGAGGTCTGTTTCCAATTTTTGAGACTCAGGAGGGGTTGTACACTTTTCACTTGGTTGTTGAGACATTAGGAGGACCAACCTTCATGCCCACACAGAGCTGCATGTCTCCTCTGGCCCCAACCCTGGTCCAGCCCCCTGCGTACAGTAGGTGTCTGTTACAAGGAGACCTTCTGGTGAGGGCGATCCATGTCCCAACCACCCCTTCTTAGGACTCCAGGAGGCCTGGAATGTTCTGAGTCCCACAGGACTCTGTCTTCTCAGCACCCAGGGCAGCAGGGTGTATTGCCTGTCCTGTGGGCAGATGCTGGAACCCCAGCCTGCATGTGTCATGGGCAGAGCGTGTTCTGGGCCTTGGATTTGGCTGCTTTCCCCTGCCAGCCGTCTTTCCCCTGGTTCTGATCCTCACAGGGACTTCCAGGTGCTCCCAGATGAAGCCAGACTTCTCAGCTCAACATTCAAGGCTCTGCCCTGGCCCTTGGGTTGCCCCACCCTGCCCCCCAAGTTCCCCTCCTGTAGCTTCTGCTATCACCCCCCAAGTCACTTTCCAAAGCTTTTGAGGACCCTGCCAGAGCCACCACCCTAGGGAGCCCCTGATGCCCCCCCCCCGGCAGCCCCTCTCCCTGGTGCTCTGTCTTTTCCTTGATTTGGGGTTCCCATGCCAGGGCTGATCTCCCTCCACCTGCAGGCTCCTGGGCAGAGGCCTCTCACCTCCAATTCTGGCCCCCATGAGGGTTTAGAATTTGTTTCTGAGTGAAGGAAACTCGAAGCCATCTGCTTGCAGTTCCCAGAACTGCGGCTTGAGTTGTTTTCTTCTCTGTAGCTACATCTTCGAGCTGTTTGCGGAAGCCCAGATCACATTTCAGACCAAGGGCTGCATCTTAGACTCACTGGACCAGATCATCCAGCACCTGGCAGGACGTGAGTCGGGCTAGGGCCTTCAATGCAGACAGATGGGGGGCAGGGCAGGCGTCCGGTCAATGTTGCAGCCCCGTGCCCACCGGGCACTCAGCACAGCTCTCCTGGTGACACTGGCACCCTCCCTGCAATGAGGGTTGGGGCACAGAGCTGGGCTCTGGTCGGGATGCGCTGGCGTTGGTGCTGCCTGGTCACGCTGCAGAGCGTGTTCAGCTCCACACCAGCACCTCTCCCCGCGGCCTCTCCCAGTGAGTCCCTCCAAGAAAAGCTGCCAGCAACCTCAGCAGGTTGTCCACACCACTGAGCTGTGAGGTACAGAGGACTTCCTGGGGCAGCATCCCCACGGTCACTCTGTGGAACTGACTTCTGCTAAGTAAGGTCTCAGGGGGGTTGGAAATGCAAGACCCAGTGGGGTCTTTGCTGTGCTCATGGGTGCTGGGGAAGGCGGTTCTGGTAGCTCCGACACTTACTTGACCACAGAGCCTCGTTTGAGTCCCACTGACCCCCTTGGAGACTGTCCCTGTCTGGCTTCCCCCTGACTGCTG
The DNA here is from genome assembly GCF_000164805.1 of Carlito syrichta. Classification (NCBI taxonomy): domain Eukaryota; kingdom Metazoa; phylum Chordata; class Mammalia; order Primates; family Tarsiidae; genus Carlito; species Carlito syrichta. The sequence goes on along the minus strand of NW_007061993.1, from coordinate 44,018 downwards.
GGCAGAGCAGACAAGCTGCCCTCCCTGAGCAGACCCCGCATTCTGTGCTGGGTACAGAGAAGCCAGTTGCCCCATTGGGCATGAAATCAAGCTCGATTGTGCTGACTTGCAGTGGGATGTGGAAGGGTCAGGGCCTCCCCTTGTGCTGTGGGTGTTAGCTCCTGGCCACCTTGCAGGTGCTGGAGTGTTCACCAACACGGCTGGACTGCAGAAGCTCGCTGACATCATCCAGGTAGGGCCTGCATGTGCCTATGTGGCATCTCCATTCCTGGTGTGGGTTGGACAGGCACTCCTGTCTACACTCGGAATGGGACTTATACTGTTTTTCTGGCCAGTAAGCCCTTAGGCCCTAAACCCACACAGTAAGCCCTTGGGAGGGCAGCAGTGGACCACACTTGGCTGTTCAATGGCCAATCACTGAAGGGTTGCGCTGGTTGGTGAAGATCCCAAGGAGAGTGAGTGCCAGGGCCACGCCTATCCTGCCCAGGCTCCTCCAGCCAGCAGAACCTTGCTGATACTGACACCTCACAGCTCCTGTGGGCCCCAGTGGAGAGCTTCTAGAGACCCATGACTTTCTGAGCAGCTTCTTGGGAGACAGACAGATCCTGTGGGTCTTGTGTTCATAAGCCCGTGGGCAGAAGGGGGAACACAACTCTGCCCCCCTTTTCCAGGCCCCTTCTGCCCCTTCTCTCCAGGGCTCCTGGCAGCTGAGCACTTTCCTTGCTCATGTGTACATAGCACTGGCCTCCATGCTGGAGAGCTGCTGGCAGAGTGGCTAAGGCATGGCCGGTATTTTGGGGTCTCTGGTTACAGTTTTGCCTCTCCTGGGCCTGGGGAGGACTTTAGAAGTAGACACTCAGGAGCCCTGACAGTGGGACCATCGGCTCTTGGTGAAGCATAGGCAGCCACCTCCATTTGCCACCCACACTGCACCTCCAGGCATGAGCTCAAGGTCACAGTGGGCTTGGCAGGGCTGCCTGGCTGTGTGATGGCTCCGTGAGTGCTCATGCTGGGGAGACTAGGAGAGAGCCCAGGCCCACGCCAGCCCACACTTTCGTGCAGTGTTCTTTCCATGGTGTGAATCTAGACGCTCCAGGGATAGCCAGATGCTGAGCGGGGCCAGGAGGGGCTGAGGGCACAGAGGACAGCCGGTCCTGGGCTTGGGCCTGCATCCCCCTTGGCCACCTCTGCAGGTGGCCACCCAATTGCCAGTGTCTCCTCTGTGCAGCTATTGGGGCTACCAAGATAACACTGCTCTGTCCTCCCTGTTCCCTCCCAGGGGATGTTAGGCATCCCAGGGCAGACCCCGCTGCCCTCTCTCTGACTGCTGGCTGCCCAGGCCCTTGTGCTGCCCACACAGATCCGCCTGCCATTCCTTCTGGAGTGTGTCTGGCTCCTGGAGCGAGTGGCTGGGCTCCTGCCAGGCGGACCTCACCTGAGTCCTGGTGGGCTCAGGGAGCCTGCTCTCTCCCTCCTTTGAGGATACGGGTGGGCACTGCAGCTCCTGCATGGAGGGCGGGTGTGAGCCAGCCAGGACCCTCCCTCCCTGGAGTGCCTCCCTGGCTCCTTTTCTCCTTTTATGGAGAGAGCTTCCTCCTCCTCCACATTCTGGAATCAAACCCTGCTCACTCCTTTGGTTTGGAATTTCCTTTGGTTTGGAATTTCCTTTGGCTGCTGCTCTGGGGAGCCCCTGGCAGGTGGTTCGACCCCGCCCCGCCTAGGGGACTGTGGTCACGGTTGCTGGCATGTCTGTGTCAGAGGATGTGTGACTGAGCATTCACTCATCCTTGGCTCCTCTGAGCACCTGCAGGTGCCTGGCGCTCTTGTTGGGACATGGTGTGTCAGGTAGGGGAGAGCAGTGCTATCTTTGGAGCGGAGACAGTGAGTGACCCCAGGCAGCATGAGGCGGGTGGCCCAGGATGAGGATTTGGGGACTTGTGCTGAGGTGAGCCCTGGAAACATGGTGTGTGTGACCCTGATGGAGGAGGGCAGTGTTGGGCTCCTGCTGGGCCCCACCAGACTTCCAAGTCTTTTGTCCTAAACCCCCATCCCACTGTGCGTGAGGCTGAGTGGGCAGGGTGTTGTGTCCTCGCTGTGGCGTCCTGTCCACGTTTTGGCCATTTGGGTGCCTCTTCTGTGAATCGTCCCCCCATGCCCCATCCTGGTGCATGTGCGATCTTTTTCCCGCTTATGTGCAGAGCTTGTTAATTCCGAGCATTGGTCTATGTGCCGTGTGCATGTTCCCTCCCTGTCACCTGCCGTCTGCTTTCCATGTTCATGATGGGGTTGGTGAACAGATGCTTCCTGTGGGCAGGTGTTCTGTCCTGTGGTGTTTTCACACAAGGCTGCTGTAACGCAGTGTTGTGTCCAGGCCTTGGTCCCTCTGAGGTTACCTGTGGGCACGTGAAGGGCTGAGTGCTCCGTGTTCTCCCAGTGCCCCGGCCATCCGCTGCCAGTTGGTTAGGTGTCTCTCCATCCTTTTGTTCTTGTGTGTGTTGCTGTGGTTTTGTAGCAAGTCTTGAGCCAGCCAGAACACAGCCCTCTTGTTCTTTTTAAACTCATCTTGGCATTTTCTCCAGTGAACTTTGGAGTCAGCTTGTTTGCATGCTTTGAGAATTCTGCCATGATTTTGGCTGGAATTGTTGAGTTTCTAGAATAATTTGGGCTGGGCACAGAGGGGAGCCAGGTGAGTCAGCTGGAGAGTCTTACAGGCGGCCACATCTCCAGTGTGTGGAGATGGCCCAGGGTGATGGCACAGAGAGCTTGCAGGTTTCCCTGGAGGTGGGAGAGGCAGATATGAGCTCCAGTCCCTCAGCCTGGGGCCATACCATGCCTCGATGGCAGGGGTAGGGGAGCCAGATGACTGCTGAGCATCTGTCTGACATGTGGGGGAGGACATGGCAGGCTGGGCGACCTGGGTGTTTTTGGGTGCTGAGCACCAGCTGGACTAGACTGGGGCCTGATTCCCTGGGCACACCACGGGTGTCTGAGCTCTCACCCAGGCTCCTGACTGTAGTTTGTGCTTCCTCTGCCATTCAGATCGTGTTCAGTGTGGACTCCCCTGAGGGCGGCCCCAGTTCCCTGGCAGGGCTGGGGGTCTTACAGTCCTATAAGGTAGGTCCCTTCTCCAGGAGGTGGGTGGGCAGGGCTGGGGTCCCACAGTTCTTAGAGGTAAGGGTCTCCTCCAGGAGATGGGTAGGGCCTCAGGACACCTACCCACCTCCCTCCAGGTACACATCCACCCTGATACTAGTCATCGGAGGACAGCTCAGCGGTCAGACGCCTGGGGCTCTGCTGCAACCAGGAAGCAAGGTATAGGCCCTCAGGGCCGTCAGTCCTGACCTCAGTGTATACTCAGCACCACCACGCCAGGACTAGGCACACCCCGCACCCCACTCCGATCTCCACCTCAGGGCCTGGCCACCTTCTCTGTGTTTAGCCCTCTTGGGGACTACCTCCTCACCCCCTCTGAAAGTCAGAGTTACTGGAGCTAGAGAGACCTCGGAGAAAGCCCGATGGCTCCTGACTGACTGGCGGTGGCAGAGCCAGAGTCCAGCGAGACCTCCCACCCAGCCTGCCTGGGATACGCTGGCTTGCCCAAGGCCAGTCAGTGTATAGGCCTTCCTTCCCTTGGCCAACTGGCGCCTGCTGGGCCCTCCACACACCTTCGTTACCAGGAGACGCTCAGCCTCAGGCTTGTATCTGAAGGGTGTACAGATGTGCTGGCTGACCCTGTCACCAAAGCTCTGAACTGAGCTTGCTCTGAGTCCCTGCCTCCTCTGCATGCCCCACGTGTTGTCCAACTCAGTGGAGGGTGGCCAGAGTAGGGTTTCACACCACTGCCTGGGAGTGCCGCCACCTAGGGTGCTCCTCTCCATATGCAAGCCCTGCCCTTCCCTCTCAGGAACATTCTTTCTCAGCCTGCCATCTGATTCATGGCACATGGTACAATGCGGCCCCAGCAGAAGGAGCCCATGGCACCTGTGTGGACACTATAATTTGAGTTTGCCTGTCCAAGTGGACAGGGAAAGACTGTGAGGGTGGTCATGTGGTCACAGCTTGACCCCTGCTGGATGACAACCTCTCTCAGCAGGAAGTATCTGTCCTGGTGGAGACAGTGCCTCCTCATGCGGCATTCATGAGGTCCCGTAGACCACGTGTGTTCGAGGCAGCCGGAGCTTGGGCTCTGGCTCCGGGGCTGGCCCCGTGGTCCATGGGCCTCTGATGTCATGTGACTTCTCAGAAGTGGCCACTCCCAGGGCTGATGTTTCCGGGAAATGAGCTCATTGAGGTGGTCTGCTCCCCACCGTCTGGCCTTAGTGGCCTTGTGTCATCATCAACGTGAAAAGGCTTCTCCGGCTCCAGGCCATTGTCCCACTGACCTCAGACTGGACATTAGAGTCGCACTTAGAGCTATTCTTCTCATGCTAAGTTCCAGAACTTTGGCCTGTGCGCTCTGGGTCCCACACCCACGGCCACCCGGCCAGTGGGTCAGGCACTTCCAGGAACTTCCCTCTGACCTTGTTTATTTCTGATGCGGCACAGTGGCTCGCACAGACTCTCTTGTTTCCTGGTAACTCCCACTGCCCTTTTGTACCCGCGCCTGGAATGCTGGGAGCGTGGATGCTGCTTCCTTCCAGTGTGCTCTTGGTGGGTGGGTTTCATGCCCTGAGCCCATGTCACAGTTTCCGCAAAGTTTAGGGTTGGGTGGGCTGACTTTTGAGGTATCCCTCATGTCCTCCTGGGCCCTCTTTTCTGCTCCCAAGGGGCCCCAGCCTGCAGACTGATCATGGCTCAGGGTGGGGCCTCACAGGTCTGAGGCTGGGTGGGGGGAGAGGATGACCGTAAGAGGGGCGGTCAGGCCTGATCCCTCACCCATAGCCACCCCACAGGGAAGGTACTGAGCTACTGGTGCTTCAGCCCCGGCCACAGCATGCGTGAGCTCCTCCGCCAGGGCGTCCGCAGCATCATCCTCACCAGCGGCACGCTGGCCCCGGTGTCCTCCTTTGCTCTGGAGCTGCAGATGTATGGCCACCCCTGCCAGGGGCCTAAGTGCTAGTGACGCCAGCAGGGTGGGGGTAGGGGGCCACTGCTTGGGTGCTGGGATCCTGTGAGCTGGGGTGATGGGGTCTCGGGCCCTGCGTGCTGCGGTGTATTGTGCCCCACCAACAGTTCACTCCCTGGCCTTGCCCAGCCCTTTCCCTGTGTGCCTGGAGAACCCACATGTCATCAGTGAGCACCAGATCTGGGTGGGGGTTGTCCCCAAAGGCCCTGATGGAGCCCAGCTGAGCTCTGCGTTTAACAAGCGGTGAGGGCTCCTGGGCAAACAGGGCTGGGGCATGTGGGCTGGGCCCTGGGGCCGTGGGGCCCTGGGATGCTGAACCATGGCTTCCTGGCTCTGCAGGTTCTCTGAGGAGTGCTTGTCCTCCCTGGGGAAGGCCTTGGGTAAGTGTCCCCCACCCAGGAGCCCATGTCCCTTGGGAAACCCAGGCCCCAGCTGTGTCCATCTTGGCCCCCACTCCCTAGAGCCCATAGGACATCCATTCCGCGGATATCCAGAACCCTGCCTTGACCATGGCCATGTGTTTCCAGGCAACATCGCCCGCGTGGTGCCCCATGGGCTCCTGGTCTTCTTCCCCTCCTACCCTGTCATGGAGAAGAGCCTGGAGTTCTGGCGGGTGTGTCTCCCTGGATGTCCTCCTGGGACCGGAGGGTGGGGCAGGGTAGGGGGCAGGGCCAGGGCACAAAGAAGACTGTTGCTGCCGCCCCCTACCTGCCCCCATCAGGCAGATAGTGTGCCTGAGCCCTGGGCATCCATGTCCTGGCTTCCCCCATAGGCCCACGACCTGGTCAGGAGGATGGAGGAACTGAAGCCGCTGTTTGTGGAGCCCAGGAGCAAGGGCAGCTTTTCCGAGGTCTGCACCTGGCCAGGGTCAGGGCCTGCTGTCCACTCTTGCCTCCACTGGCCCTCATGGCCTCCCCCAGGCTGGGAGGGGTGCCTGTTTCCTTCCTGACCCCGGGTGTGCCACCCTTTGGTGGTAGCCAACGCTCCTATCTGAGGGTCCCACCAGCCACCCTGCTCCAGGGTCCCTGTATTTTCTGGGAACGCTGAGCAAATTCTGGGTGCATTGTAGGGGTCAGCCTGAAATCCATGCCAACCCTTCTTGACTGGGACCATCCTTCATCTTGGAGGGTCTGGGCTCTCACCCAAGGAGGTGGAAGGGGCCAAGGGATGGGGCTCCAAGCTTGGGCTGACCAGCCTCCCCTTACAGGTGATCAATGCTTACTACCAGAGGGTCAGCTCCCCTGGCTCCAGTGGGGCCACCTTCTTGGCCGTGTGCCGGGGCAAGGTGAGTCCTCTAGCCTCCCCCCAACTGGCCACCTGTTGTCTCATGAGAGTTCATGGTTCCTCAGCAGACTCTGGGCCCTAGACAAGACAGGACTGGTCACCTCTCTCAGGCCCATGTCCAGCAGACAGATTAGAGGGAGTATCCCTGCTGGGATCACCCTGGCTGGGAACTGGGACCTGCTCGTGGCCAAGGGAGGGCAGGAAGGAGGAGATTCTTAGCATGCTGTAGTTGGATGTGGCTTGTGAGCGGTGCACCCCAGGCCGGGCTCAGTGTAGACAACCAGGGATGAGGAGATCTCAAGGCCCCCAGGCAACTCCCTGACCTGTCTCCTAGGCCAGTGAGGGGCTGGACTTCTCAGACACAAACGGCCGTGGAGTGATCGTCACGGGCCTCCCCTACCCCCCACGCATGGACCCTCGAGTTGTTCTCAAGATGCAGTTCCTGGATGAGATGAAGGGCCAGGGTGAGCCTGGGGGCCAGGTGAGTCACTCTAGGGTGGGGCTGGGATCAGGGGAGTCACTCAGGGTGGGGCAGAGCTGGGTTAAGATAAGGAGCCCTGGTGACCAGCCCTGCTCCCACAGGTCCTCTCAGGGCAGAAGTGGTACCAGCAGCAGGCATCCAGGGCTGTGAACCAGGCCATTGGGCGGGTGATCCGGCACCGCCATGACTATGGGGCTGTGTTCCTCTGTGACCACAGGTATGTGGAGCCTGGTTGCCCCGCTGGGCCCTATCCTTTTCTAGACCCTCAGACCCACCTTCTGGCATGAGGCCTGTCTTCCCAGCCTCTTGGCCCTGTGGAGTCTGAGCCCGGGGCTCCTGCTGGGAGGAGGCTCTTCACTTCCCTGACACCAGGGCAGAGGCAGCCTGAAGTGGGACTGACAGCCACACCACCTCCAGGTTTGCCCACACTGACGCCAGAGCACAGCTGCCCTCCTGGGTACGTCCTTACGTCAAGGTGTACAACAGCTTCGGCCATGTCATCCGAGACGTGGCCCAGTTCTTCCGTGTTGCTCAGAAAACAGTGAGCTCCTGAAGCCCTGTGGTCACCCCCCGCCCACCCAGGAGGGGCAGGTACTCTTCCCGCAGAGACAAACAAGCCCCTCACCCTGTGGCTCTGCAGGTGCCCACCCCAGCCCCCTGGGCTCCAGGCCCCCAGTCTGTGGCCCCCAGTCCAGGTGAAGGAGATGAGGCTGCCAAGGGGACCATGGCACCCAGTCCCCTTCTCTTCACCGGAAAGGCAAAATGCCTGGACCTGCACGTCCCCAGCCTGAAGCAGAGGTCCTCAGGTGAGTGGGGATGGGTGCAGGGCCACACCAGGAGGCAACATCGCTTGGCATGGGGTTCTTGCCCCAGGATGGGTCCCCCTATGGCTGGGCCCTCAGCGAGTGCTGCTGCCCACACGATGCTCCTGCAGGGTCACCAGCTGCCAGGGACCCCGAGAGGAACCTGTGTGTGGAGTACGAGCAGGAGCCAGTCCGTGCCCCACGGAGGCCAAGAGGCCTGCTGGCCGCCCTGGAACACAGTGAACAGTGGGCTGGGGGCTCTGGGGATGGGGCCTGCTCTGGCGAGGAGGAGATGCAGGTGCGGGCCCGGGACAGACACAATCCTCCATCCCCTGGGGCCCTGGCCCAGTGCCCCCTGTGCAGCCCCTTCTGGGCCCTGCCCTGCCTCACTCTGGCACCCCCATCATCCGCTTCCCCTGGGACTGGCCTCTCTCCAGGACCATACTGTGGGCGGCACCCCAAGCTCCTTCTCCCCAGACTTCCTATGTTCTTCCCTGCTTCCACTGGAGCCATACCCTCCCTTCTACTCCTGCCCCACAGGCTCTGGGCGAGTCTGGGTTACTGGGAGCTGGCACCGTTGTCCTTTTATCAGTCCCCTGCCATCACATCATCTTTTCAAACCTGCTCTTGACATTGCTACCTGTGACTCACAGGTGTGGGGTATGACATGGGAGAGGGGCTGTGGCAGCACTGGCCCAAGGGTGTGACAACCCCCACCCACCTCTGTCCCGGCTGCTGGTCAAGGGTTCTTGAGACTCGGTGCCATCTTTGCCTGTGGACCAGGTGGTCACAGGTGCTTTGGGGCCTGAGGGTGTGGGTTGGGACCACCACCTGTCCTCCTCAGGCACACGATCGGGTCCCCCAGTCCCTCCTGTGTGAGAAGAGGCTGGCCAAGGAGCAGAGAGGCAGGAGGAGGAAGGTCCGACTGGTCAGCTGCCCAGTACGTGAGCGTCCCCCTAGCCTGTGCTGCTGCCCATAGATGCTCGGGCTCTAGGTGCCCATGGCCTCTAACCAAGCTGAGGTGGGGCCAGACAGGACCAGGAAAGCTGCCCTGGAGTTGGCTAACATGGCCAGGGGTTTGAGTCTGTGGGTCTTTCTGTGCGGCACACATACCCTGTTTTCCCTTCCTGTGGCGCATCTGCTTTGCGGCCTGCAGCTGCTACAGTTCTCCTTCTGTGGAGGCAGTGCTGGGCTTGGCCTGCCTTTTCCTGAGGGTGGGTGCTAACCTGCCCATGGTGAAGGTGCCACCCATTCCAGCCCTGGTGACAGCTGTTGGAGCTGCAGCCTGAGCCAGGAAGCCCCCGGCGGTGGAAAGCCCCGAACACAGTCTTTGTCTACGTCCCTTGACTTCTGGGAAGAACTGGGCGGTGCCCAGGGAGGACTGCTACCATCAAGAAGTGGGCTGGCTGCTGAGAGAGGGTCTAGGGCCTGGCTGGGGCCTAGCCAGGGCCAGGTGGGGACAGGGGCAGGAATAAAGCCTGGGGCCGCCCTGCCTTGGTTTTCATGTTTCCTTGTCCACCCAAAGTGTCCTGCTGTGAGCTACTGCCCCGCCAGTGGCGCCTTCTGTGGGTAGGGGCTTGAAGGAGGAGCCGACACGGGCCCTCAGGAGTCCCCAGCTTGAGGGAGAGCAAGGCTGTTCTTTATCCACTTGCTCTCAGGGACTGTGGCAGGCAGACTGTGGCCATCTTCCATGTAGGGCCCGTGTGGACTCCCTGCCCAGTGCTCCTCCCACAGTCCCTCCCTGTACCTGGCCCAGCCAGGCAGTTTCACTGCCACGGTCCCTATAGGTTCCCATGTTGCAGGGAACCTTCAACAAGCCAAAGAAGGCCCTGCCACAGGCCCAGCAGGGACAGATGAGGCTGACCCTGATGGTGCATCTTGCCTATGTCCCACACAGGATGAGGTGGCAGCTGGTGCCCAGGCAGGCAGGGCCAAGCACTTCCTGGTGGCCGTGAGGCAGGTACTGAGCCCCACCAGCTTCCACACCTTCACGCAGGCCCTGCAGGACTACAAGCGCTCTGATGACTTCGCAGCCCTGGTGGCCTGCCTTGGCCCCCTCTTTGCTGAGGACCCTAAGAAGCACAGTCTGCTCCAAGGTATCCTGGGTCGCAGGGGCTGTATGGGGGCTGCTGCGAGAGCTGGGCAGGCCACCAGGGCCCATGGCTGTCCTTGTTCCCTAGAAGAGTGCAGGTGGGTGGCCTGTGGTCCTGAGCCTCCATCCCAGACACCCCTTCCCCGACAGGATTCTACCAGTTTATGCGACCCCACCACAAGCGGCAGTTCCAAGAGGTCTGCCTCCAGCTCACAGGACAAGGCTGCAGCCACTGGCCTGACCACAGCCTTCCCCGAAGCCGGCAGGCACAGCCAGCCTTGGACCCCACTGGTGAGGGGCCCTGGGCTGGACCTGCAAACTCAGATCTGGAAGGCAGGGTGGCCAGGTGGGGTAGCTGGGGTGGGCATCCTGAGGCCCTGTTTGGTCTAGCCTCCCTGCACCTTCACAGGGGTAATGGGGTCACCAGAAGGCAGCATCACTTGTTGGAGACAGCCTGTTGAACCCTGTGCAGCCCCACCTTCCATGTGCAACCCCACCCCCCATGTACAGTCCCATCCCCCACATGCAGCCATGGGCCTGGCCTCCCAGGAGAGACCAGCACCTAGGACCAGACACCTGCCCCTTCCTGCTTCCATTTCCACTGGAGCTGAGCCAGGTCCTCCAAGGTTGGAGCACTACTGGGTGCTGGTTTCTTCTGACCAGGGGCTTTGCTTCTGGGGAAGACTCCCCACCCCGTTCTGGGCCTGGTACCTGCTGGGGTGTCTCATGATGGCACCCCAAGGTTCAGGGCTCCTGAGCTGAACTGTGGCTGGCTCCCAGCTGAAAAACAATCCCTGCCCCTTCCAGCAGGGCATGGCTTCGTGGGCCTGGCCACAATATGTGTATGTCAAGGTGCCCCACTGGTCTGGGTGGGGAGTGAGGCCTAGCCACCCACTAGCTATACCAGCCTCTTCCTGGGGAACCTTCTGGGTCTTCAGGAGCCAGCTCGGCAGCTCCTTGTGCTGTCATGTCTCTTCAGGAAGGAGGGAGCCTGATCCCAAGCTGACCATGTCTGAGGCCACAGCTGGACAACTGGATCCCGGAGAGCACCTGAACCAGGGTGGGCCCCACCTGTCCATCAGTCCAGCCTCCCCAGGTAGCTGACTCCTGAGGCTGGCCAGACATGCAGGCCCTGGGGACTCTTCACTCATGGGGACTCACGCCTCACAGTTTAAGCCAGAGCTACCAGTGTAGCTGATCACTGTGGGGCGTCTCCTGGTGGGCTGCTTTCTTTCTGCACTCCGTGGTACTGAGAGGTGCCACCATTTTTCAGATTCCCGTGAGGAAAGGGAGGTGGAGGGGGGTGGAACTTGGCCCCCACGGCTGCCTCCGAGCCATGCTACTCCTGCACCAGGAGACCCTGGCAGTGGCCCACATGTGGGGTCCGGAGCCCCCCGAGCAGAGAAGCGGGGCCAGCTCACCGCAAGTACCTACCTGGCAGATGCCCGCAGGGCGCTGGGGTCTGCTGGCTGTGGCCAGCTCCTGGCAGCGCTGACTGCCTACAAACAGGATGACGACCTTGACAAGGTGCTGGCTGTGCTGGCTGCACTGACCACCTCAAAGCCTGAGGACTTCCCCCTGCTGCGAAGCAAGTGACCTGGGTGTGGTGGCTGGTGAGCTGGGTGGGCAGGTGGGGCCTGGAGGGACTGAGCCATGTCTGAGTGTTGCTTCCCACAGGGTTTGGCATGTTTGTGCGTCCACACCACAAGCAGCACTTCTCACAGGTGTGTGCGGACCTGACTGGCCTGCCTTCCCTGGCTGTGGACACACAGCCATCTAGATCTTGGGAGGCGAGTTCCACAGTACCCCCTGCACCCACCCACAGGGCCCCCCAGCCAGGTAGGGGTCCTGCCTGAGTGCTCCTGATGCCCGCCTCTGCAACTCTGGGTTGGCACCCCTGAAACTCACTCATGTCTGCAGGTCCCTCGCTGTCACAGACACCTGTGATCACCCAGAGCAAGATCTCATCTTTGCCCAGGCAGCAGCCCCCAGACAGTGCAGGGGCGGACAGTGCCACCACAGGGCCCGGTGGGTCCCCAGGACCTTTTCACAGGCACACACAGTCCGAGCGGGGTGAGCCTCATGGGTGGGGTGGCACCCAGCAGCAGGCTGTAGGGGTGCACAGTGGGCCCCTCAAAGCAGGCTTCTTATGCGGGGGCTGCAGGGCAGAGGACGTGGTACCCTTCCAGTGCCCTTCCTGCAACTTCCACTCCTGCCAGGGCTGCTGGCGACAGCACCTCCAGGTGGGTGCCCGGCCCACTACAGGCCCTGCTGGGTGTCACCCCAGGTGGTGGGCTGAGGGGGGGTGGGCCTTTGCCCACTAGCGGTGCCTGGTGGTATGTCCAATGGCCTTGATGTCTCCACAGGTCTCTAGGACATGTCCAGCCTGCCACACTGCCTCCAGGAAGCAGAGCCTCATGCAGGTCTTCTGGCCAGAGCCCCAGTGAGCACCGTGAAGACCCTCAGGGCACCCCATCATGGCTTGGACACATGCCTGCCCAGCTATGGTGCAGGCAAGAGCCCACCCAATAGGGAGGCCAGCATGCCCACCTGCCAGGCCCCTGCAGTCTCAGATGGGTGGGCTGTGATTGGCCCCTGAGGCCGGGAGGGTCTGGGCCTGCACAAAAGAAGCCTGAACTACCTGGGGTCTGTTGGAAGGTGCTTCCCAGAACATTCCTTGGCTGCTGTGTCATGAGTGGTGCCCAGGGCAATCCCAGAACATCCCCGCTGAACTCCCACCCAGGAAGGAGCTCACGGGGTGTGTGCCAACTTTTAATCAGGCGACAGTTCTAATAAAGCTGCTAGCAGTGCCTGGGGCAGTGTGTGGCCTGAGTTTGGTGGGATTTGAGGGTGCTTAGAGGGACAGGGCATCCACAGGGGTCCCCTTCCCACCTGTCCTACAAGAACTGGTTTATCAACTTGGGGCTCAGCCTGTCTCCATCCACTAACACCTGGGCTGCCTTCACCCGACCCAAGCCTGGACTGAACCCTGGGGAGAAGTGGTGCTCTCACGGAAGAGATGGCACCAGGTGGGGGAGGGGGCTGCCTGGGAGGGCAGGTTCCCGCCCATATAGTAGGGGCCCTGTAGCCTGAGGGTGGGAGCGTGTACTGTGGCCGTAGGAGGAGGGGACTCGGCCTGCATTCAGCGACTTGGGCGGACGGGCGTGTTGGCGGGCCAGCGCCGTTGGTGTCTGCGCTGAGCCACGGTCTCCCCGCTCTAGCTGGACCATGAGGGTGCCTGCAAGGTGGGCGCTGGCCGCCCTGCTGCTGGCGCTGGCCCTGTGCGGGGCGGCGGACGCGCCCACATTCCCATGGCGGGACGCGGAAACGCGGGAGTGGCTGTCGTGCGCCCAGTGTTCGCCAGGCACCTTCGTTCAGCAGCCGTGCCGCCGGGACAGCCCTACGACGTGCAGCCCCTGCCC
>NW_007061993.1:29759-30851 GCF_000164805.1 Carlito syrichta | reverse complement strand
CCCGCCGCGCCACTACACTCAGTTCTGGGACTACCTGGAGCGCTGCCGCTACTGCAGCGTTCTCTGCGGGGAGCGCGAGGAGGAGGCGCGGCTGTGCCACGCCACCCATAACCGCGCCTGCCGCTGCCACGCCGGCTTCTTCACGCACGAAGGCTTCTGCCTGGAGCACTCGCGGTGTCCGCCCGGCGCGGGCGTGAGCACCCCGGTGGGTGCTGGGCGGCTGGGCGGGGCCGGGAGCGCGGGGTTCTGTGGCTGACCGGAGCTGCGACTCTGTCCTCCCCGCCCGCCAGGCACCCCCAACCAGAACACGCAGTGCCAGCCGTGTCTCCCGGGCACCTTCTCAGCCCGCAGCTCCAGCTCAGAGCGGTGCCAGCCCCACCGCAACTGCACGGCCCTGCTCCTCTCACGACGCGCTGTGCACCAGCTGCACCGGCTTTCCCCTGAGCGCCCGGGGGCCGCGCGGGCCGGGTGAGCAGGGACGAGGCAGCGGGTCGTGGGAGTGCGGCTGGCCTCTGGGAGGGCCCTAGCCCTATCAGGGGTGGCTGAGGGTTAGGCTCCGAGGTAGGACCCAGCCCCTGGGAGCCCCGGGAGGTGACTGCAGCTACTCGCCAGCCCTCCCGACCCCTGAGACACAAGGAGGCCGGGATCCAGAGTTAAGCGGTTCTTGAGAGGCCCGCAGAGGGAGGTGAGCCAGGTCCGGCGCGGTCCCGCCGGCTCCAGCCCCCGCCTGGGGCCCCCGGGGCTCACCCGAGAGGGGCCGCGTTGCGCCTTCCTGCGGCCTGCTGCCGCCTTTGTGCGATACCCTCCGGCGTAGCTCGCGTGTTCCCACTTGGGTACGCAGAGGCTTTTTTCTTGTTTTGTGAACTCCCCGCCCGCGTCTGTGGGCGAAGTGACTGACCGTCCCCCCCTTCCCGCAGGGACTGAGGAGTGCGAGCGCGCCATCATCGACTTTGTGCTTTTCCAGGACGTGCCAGTGCGGAGGCTGCGGAGGCTGCAGCAGGCCCTCGCGGGACCGGAACGCAGGGTCGCGTCCCCACGCGGCGGGGCCCGTGTAGCCTTGCGGGCGAAGCTGCGGCGGCGGCTCTCGGAGCT
>NW_007061993.1:21090-29467 GCF_000164805.1 Carlito syrichta | reverse complement strand
GACGGCTTGCTGGTGGCGCGGCTGCTGCAGGCGCTGCGCGCTGCCAGGTTACCCGGGCTGGAGCGGGGCGTTCGCGAGCGCTTCCTTCCCGCGCGCTGAGCATCTCGTTATTTATTCCACACCCTCGGCGGTCTGCACCGCAGGCTTCTTAGTTTATTTTTATAAAGCTGTTTCTGAAGCTAGCGCGTGTTGGGCATCTCTGGGGAGGGCAGCGGGGATGCACAGGCAGGAAGCCCCCCCCCCGCCGGCTCAGGCTCCCCTCCCTTGGACACTTGGACTTCAAGAGTGGGCAGTGGGTGGTGGGTGCTGCTCCGAGGCCGCCTGCTGGCCGTGAGGTGGCAGGAGTCCCGAAAGCTCACTCCAAGACGCCCCATCCCACTCAGTTGCTGGGGCAGAGTGGAGGGATGGTCAGTGCCCAGGAGGGTGTCACTGTGTTGAAGAGTGGAGAGCACAGCTCCGTTGGCCTTGGTGCTGGGGGCACCCACGCGTCCCCTTTCCTCCCCACCCAGAGTCCCTCCCACTCCCAACTCAGGGAATTTCCCAGGAGAGGACGAGCCAAAGACCTCCCCCAGACCCTGCACCCCATGTGTTTTCTGGGAAGCAAGGCTTTTCCAGACTCATCCAGAACAACCCTCCCCTCCCAACCCAGGCAGGTTCCTCCAGGTGTTGGAGGCCCAGCACACCCATGGTCCTGGGGGTCCCTGGGGAGGTGTGGGGACCTCCCACTCAACTCCTGTGAGCCACAGCCCACAGCTGGGCACCACCCCCATGAGACTCACACCTACCCAGCAGCTCTGCCCAGCCCTCTGGGGGCAGGGTAGTGTAGCCTGACCCTCTGAAGAGGCCACTCCCTGGACAGGCCATGGCTCCAGACCCACCAGAAAGACTCCTGCCTCCCTGTCAGCCCCTTGGGAGCTCAGGGCCAGCATCTCTGTACCCAGACCACGAGGAGGAAGGGTCAGACAGGAGCCAATGAGATGCCTTTATTGTGCACACATGCCTGGACACTCAGGACAGCAGTTAACTGCTCACAGCCACTTGGCCCAGTATAGCCAGACACTTGGCCCAGTCAGGTGGAGGCTGTGAGGTCGGTCCTAGAACCCACCTCACTTGGAGGGCCTCTGCTCCGTCAGCATAAGGGCACCTGGGAGGCCCCAACTCAGTGCAGGCCCAGCACAAGACTGACCTTGGCCCCATGGTAGGATAGGTGGCCCCCCACCTACCCCAAAAAAGTGTGCCCAGGCTACCACCCAGTGGGGCCCACGGCACCAGCTGAGCTGGCCACAGACACGCGTGGCTGACAGAGGGCTCTGGGCGCCCACAAACAGCACCCAACTTGCCCAGGTTGATAAAAACTCCCCCAGCAAGACCTCCCAGCTTTCCCCCTTCCCTGGGGATTAAAATGAGGCAATGTTGGACCAGCATGGGGCTACATCTTCCTCTCAGGCCTCCTCAGTGCTGTCCTGAGGCTGTCAGAACCCAGCACCCAGCTGGCCTCTGGGCACATGAGCAGGTCTTTCCCAAAGTGAGGCCAGCTCCCAGACCACTTCCAGAATCACAGGGTGCAGAGACCAGAGCACAGCTGTGGCTTCACTGGGCAAGGAAGGGAGCTGATCCAGGAGTTCACAAGGGCCCCGGGGCAGCTCACAGTGCCACTCAGAGGAAGGGACTCCCATTTCCAACCAGGTCCCCCTCAGATCCCACCCCGGAAAGGGCCTGGGAGGGCCCCATTGCCCAACTCCCTCTGCAGAAGCCTCTGGACGCCTGTACTTTTCCAGACACAGGAAAGTTTGTCTTCAAGAAAACACAAAACAAATGGAAGAACCAAAAAGCAAAGCAAACCCACGTCCCAGGGTGGGCGTTGAGGGAGCTGGCAGGAAGCCCGCTCCTCTGGCACAAGGGGCCGAGCTGCCCCAGCCACGGCCTGCCGTGCCTATGTGATGTCCCTCTGCCGCGGTGGCCGGTGGACGTTCCGCACGACGCACTTCACCATCCACTCAATGCCCTCACGCACCCCTTTGCTGTAAAGACAGTGTGTGTGAGGTAGGGCTGCCCTGGCCCGAGGCCCCAAGGAGACCCTGGAGGAGGCCCTACTCACCCAGTGAGGGCAGAGCAGGCCTGAGTCAGGCAGTCCCGCCGGCCAATCTTACAGGTGCAGTCACTGAAGGCGGTCTTGATGTCAGGGATTGACAGGCAAGTCTGGGGGAGACAAGGCTATGAGGGGCAACCCCACATCCTGCCTGCTGACACCCAGGACATGGCATGGCACACAGCTTGGTCAGGGCCCCAGGGTCTCATACAGAGGCCATAGCAGTCAGGACCCTGAGCTCAGTCCCTGAGTCTGCACATGGCTGCTGGTGCCGGAGCCAACTCTAGACGTCCACAAGTGGCTCCAATGAGGGGCCACCCAGGAACCTCGAAGGCCGAGGCCCAGGCAATGGAGGTGGCCAGATGCCAGGGCCACAGTCACCCTGGGAGGGTGGGAAGTGAAGACTCACCCTGGCCCTCTGAGACAGCAAGGGTCGGTGTGGCCAGCATCACCTCAGGAAACTTTGAGAGCTCCCTCAGGTTCTGGGGAGGTTGTGAGCAGAGACACTGGCCCCAAGGGCAGCAGGACCAGGGCCAGCTCTTCCCTTCTCCGAGTTCAGTGTCCACCTGGGTCCCCACAGCCCAGCTACTCCTGGAACTGGGCAGGGCTGCCTCCAGAGGACAGCAGGTGCCCTGCAGGAAGAGGCTAGGGAGCCCACCCACAGCCTGCCCTGGGATGGGAAAACCTTCGGCGGGGATAGGTCTGCCCTGGTGGTGGCAGCTCCAAAGGAAGCTCGGAGAGGACCTGAGGCTGCAGGGCCTCTTAAGTGCTCTACACTCAGGCGGGGCAAGTTAGGGTGTGAGCATATGTGGCTCCATTGCAGCAGGGACAGCCACACTGCAAGGGTGCAGGGCTCACCTCCACATCCTGCTTGTTGGCCAGCACCAGGATAGGGACACCACACAGCGCCTCACTCGTCACCACCTTCTCTGGGAGGGCGGGAGAGGCAACACCTCGCACCTGCATCCTACCTGACCACCCAGCCATCCACTCCAAGACCAGCTCTGGACACACAGGAAGCCCAAGCTGCCCCGACCTTCTCCCCCAGCCTCCCTCCCAGGGACAGCCAGGCCACTCACCAAAGGCCTGCTTGGATTCTGCTAGCCTGTCCTCATCGGTGGAGTCAATGACATAGATGACGCCATGGCACTCTGCATAGTACTAAGAGGAAGCAGTGGGAGTTGGGGCTGTAGTCACCAACCTGCCCAGGGCCAGCGTGGCTAGGCTCCCGAGTCGCAGCCATCGCAAGGGGCTCGTGAGAGGAAGAAGTAGTGAGAGCAGTGGCAACTTGGCCACCCCAGGGAGGTGCAACTCATAAGACAGGGCCATCCCCAACAGGAGAACCTGCCGGGTATGTTCCAGGGGCAGGAGATCTAGTGCTGGAGAAGCCAGGCCCCGAGGAAAGCCCCTGTAGTGTGGCTGTCCCTACTGCAAGGGAGCCACATGTGCTCACCCCCCAGCCTCCCTGCCCCGCCACACCCAGGTACAGAGCCCTTAAGAGGCCTGGCAGCCCCCCTTTCCCCTCCCCCTACCGCACTTCTGGGAAACTCCCCTGATCCTTGGCCTGATGTGGCCAGAGAAAGAGGCCAAAAGGCAGGGCTTAGGGGCTGGCAGAGCCGAGAGCACAGCCTAATCCCTGACCTGGATGGCAAGCCTGACTGGTGTCCCTGCTGAGCCACTGCAGGGGGGCATGGGAAGGCCAGCGCTGCCTACCAAGCAAGCCCTCCCAGCCAGTCCTGGGCTTGCTGACAGCACTGCTGTGCACCATTAACAGACGAGACAAGGCAAAGATCCCTGTGGCCTTGGGCACGAGACCCGAACACAGACTGGGTGAGAGTGTTTCTACCCACCAAAAAAGAATATGGGAAACTTTTGGCATCCCCATGGAGCAGACACCTGTCACTTCAGCTCAGGGTGGTGGCAGCTTCCCTTCCCAGTGACCTGGAAGTTGATGCCGACAGAGAGGGACGAGCTGGTTTCAATACGTACACATCACTGAAGGTGTGAGACAAAGGGGAGGCCTGGCCCAGCCCATAAGCTACCCACATCCTTAGGGTGTCCCAAGCAGGGAATGCTCTACAGGCAGCGGGTCCTCACACAG
Organism: Carlito syrichta; assembly: GCF_000164805.1. Classification (NCBI taxonomy): domain Eukaryota; kingdom Metazoa; phylum Chordata; class Mammalia; order Primates; family Tarsiidae; genus Carlito; species Carlito syrichta. The sequence continues at coordinate 25,277 of NW_007061993.1, read as the reverse complement.
GAGCTTCTCTGGCATATAGACAGGTCTGTCACAGAAGCCACCAGCTCCGGGGGCCAGGTTGGGGGTTGGCTATCTTGCTGCCAAGACCCAGGAACTGGCAGGCCCTAGCTGGAGGCCTGCATGGCACCAGGTCGGCAGCAAGCCCGTGAGACAGTCGCCACATTACCCCTATGGATCCTGAACTGGGTGACAGAGAACTTCACATTACTGGGCCCTGGACCAGGGCACCAAGTGGCCAGAGCTGGCCATGACACCAACCAGGCATAAGGTGGACAGCCCAGAAGGGGCCATAGAAGATGAGCAGCACATGGGGGTACATGTGAGCAAGACTAGGAGGCCCCAGACCCCGGTGGAGGAACTCCAGCCAGTGGAAAGAGGGAAAGCCCATGCATGGCTGGTGGCTTACCAGTGGCCAGAGGCCAGGGGATGTCTTCCCTGTGGCCAGAACACCAGGTGGCCCGCCTGTGCACATAGTCAAGGCCTGAGGCTGGCATGTGTAGGCTTGTGGGCACAGAGTGGTGCCAGAAGGACCAGGGACGCAAACAACAGACACAGGGAGGAAAGCCCTGAGTCCTGTCTCAAGGTCCACCAGCAGATACTGGAGATCAATACCTCAGGTGGACATGGACATACACATAGCAGACACGGTGGCAGAGCACAGGCCAGTGGATGGGCTTTATTCACCAAGGCTGGTGGGACCACTGGTGGGACCACAAGTTCCTGGCTGAATGGTAGCATGGCTGAACCCAGTGGGGCAACCAGAGGGACCAGAGGGACCCCAGACTGGGTCTAAATGTGTCCCCAGTAGCAATAGGAGCTCCCCAAAGGCAAGGTGCCAGCCGGGGTTCCACATGACACCACATCATCCTAAGACTCATGTTACAGTAAAGGCCCCAAGGCCTGATGTCCAGGCACCTGCCATAACCACGCATGCTGACCCAGGGCTGACTGGCGGCCATGTCCACTGGAAACAGCACTGCTGGGGTCCCATGACAAGGCCAACTCTCCCAACTGGAGACCCTTCTGGGGCACTGGGCTCCCAAGGATGCAGAGTCCGGGAACCAGGGTGGGAACAGGAGCCTCCTCTGTCCCTCGCGGTGACCCATAAGGGGGTTCTGCTGCCTGTTCAAACAGCTCTGGGCTTGGCAGAGTCGGGGGTCCTGACCACCAAAGAATAATACACTCAGCAGCTGCCTTGTGGGCATACTGGGCTCCACATGATCAGAAGACTTAGAGGGCAGCATGCAGGACTGCCACCACACAGTGGGGCCCAGGGAACCACCAGCCCACTGAGGTAGGCCTAGAGAAGGGCTCTGCTGGGAGGTCACACCTAGCAGGACGGGGGTCCTCAGGAAGAATGAGGCTTAAGACCTCATTAAGGTCTGTTAATGGTGTAGCTGCAAGGACAGGCTACAGCCCCTTGACTCCCTCCTCCAGCTTCCCCTCAGGAGAGGTCCTCTCCTGACACGGGATCCTGGGGCCCAGTAGTGCACAGGTGGCCCTGCGGTGGCCCCGCTGCAGGTGGTAGGCAGCGTGTCCAGGGGAGGCCTCATTTTGGCTCCAGTGGGGCTTGCTTTGGCTGAGAACCACCTTACTGGGTCACACATGTCCCAGGCTGCACAAGCTGTGTGCAAGTGGCAGTTGGAAGCCCTGGCCAGCTTGGCTGGAAGTGGCATAGCCATAACTAGCAGCTCTCCCCCCATGCTCCCTAGGCCACCCACAGCCCTGCAGGCTCCACTGCCTGAGTTGACTTCCCCACCCTGCCTCTGCTGCCTTCCTGGTGCCCAATACACACCTTATATCCCAACCTGTCTCAGCATCTGTGTGAGACCCTAGACTGTGACAAGAATTCCCCATGTATGCTAGGCATCTAGACAACCAGGCTCTGACTTGACTTGTCCTGTCTGTTGTCCTGTCTGATGTGGCCACAAAGGATCTGTCAGAGATGTGACATGAGAGAGATGCCGCCCCTTGGCTAGGAGTCAGGGCAGGAAGGGACGCTCTGGTGGGGCTAAGGAAAGGAACAAGGCACCCAGTTCCCAAAGCAGGGCAGCAGGCAGGCACCGGACTGCCTCACGTCCAGTGTGCCCACCTGTGGGGCAGGGGCTAGGTCAGCACTGCGCCATGCTGGACCTGTGCCTGGCATAGGCTGAGGTAAGAAAGACTCCAGCTTGGGGGTGTGGAGGAAGGGCACCACACTGAGTCCCCAAAAATGTCCAAAATCCACGTCAGAAGGAAACAGTTACCATTGGCCCTGAGGATACTCTCCTGTGCTGGGGAGGAAGCCTTCACAAAGAGCAAGAGTGGGTGTGAAGCCAGAACTGTGGAGGGACTGTCAAAGGAAACGTAGCTGTGTACCTTCCCACATCAGGCCTTTGCCATTTCTGCTCACGTCCTGTGGTGATCATAACTCTACACTGAGTGGAAGTAAGTGTAGTCTTATTCTGGGGGAAGCATAGAGTCTCCCAGGTCCCACATTTTTTCTCTTGTCCTGAGAAACTAACCCAAAGTGCCTTGACCACTCTGTGACTTGGCCAACTACATGCTTTTCCCTGTGGCTCAAGCCCAAGTTGGGGGTTTGAACATTCTAGGCCCTCATAAAAGTGTTAATGTTACTCAAGACATGGAAAGAATCTAGCCCTAGCCCTGACCCAACTTCCTTGGACCCTCATACAAACTCCATGTCCTGATCCCGTGCTTTGCACGCACCTGCATAGGATATCCTTTTCTCTCGCTGCCCCCGAGAATATGCTGCAACCCCCTCTGTGAACAAGTCCCCTAATAAAAATGTTGACCTAATCACCCTGGTGTTCAGTGATTCTTTCCCAGGAATCCCAATAGGCCATCTCCAGAGGGTTTGGGGCTCTTCCTTGTGGGAGCTCCCCTGACACCACTGTTGGGGCAATTCCAGTCAAGGGTTCAGCTAACACAAAACTGGGAGCAACTCAGGAAGCTGAGATAGGATGGGAGAGAAATGCCTCAGGAACACAGTGGGTGGTGGAGGTTGCTGAGGAAGAAACCACAGGTGCTGCCTGGAGAGAAGTGGCAGGCAGGGAACATAGTGTAAGCCGGGGAGCACACAGCATGTCTTACCTTGTCCCACAAAGACTGCAGCTCTTCCTGCCCCCCTAAGTCCCAGAACATGAGGCGAGCCTTCCCCACATCCACGGTGCCAACTGGGGAGAGGAGAGAACAGGCAAGGCTCATAAACTTGATCTTTGACACACCAAGTCCCAGCTCCCCGGGGAATAGCCCACCACTCTGAGGCCACTCGATAAGGGCTTGCCCTGAGCAGAGGCCTGACAGGTCTCTGGCTGCTGGCTGTTGGGCTGTGGACATCACAGCATCCTCAGGGCCCCAAACCCGCAGCCCCAAAGTTCCCCCTTACTGTTTAGACCCACGGTAGTGGTGATCTTGGATAGACTCATGCCCTTGTAGTTCTTGTTAAAGCGGGTTTTCGACTGCTCCAGGAAGGTCTGAGGAGAGAGGGAGTATGTGCATCAGGAAGGGGCTCAAGTGCTTTACCAAATACCCCTGTTTGGGCCTGTTTCTTAGAAAACAGTAACAGAAACAAGTAGCGACACCCTGCCTTTCACAAAGCTGGCAGTTGGGATCCTGGGCCCTGAACATGGAACTGCAGATGGATTCCGGGGAAGCATGGCAGGGGCCAGGTACTTACCGTCTTCCCAGCATTGTCCAGGCCCAGAATCAGGATGCAATACTCGTCCTTCTGGAACATGTACTTGTACAAGCCCGACAGCAGCGTATACATTCTGCCTGCAGGCAGGAGAAGTCAGTGCAGACTGGCTTGCAGCGCCCAGTCTCACACGGTGCTCAGTAGTGCCCCAGAAGCCTGGGGCCATCCCCAACACCCCGTCCCCTCGGCTCGGCCTCCATGACTTCGCCGGTGGCCCTGCTCACTGTCGCTGCGCTCACGGCACTGCCTCTCAGGGTGTAATCGACTGCAGACCCACTCTGTGGTGTTTGCACACGGCCTCGCGGCACCCATGACCCTCGCCAGGTGCCCTGCTTCCCGCCCCCACCTTGCCCTTCCTACCGCAGAAGCCGCGACCAGCCTGGGCCACCGCCATCGGCGTGCCCCGCGGGCCTCAGGCCGGGCCGCCCCCAGTCTTAGACTCGAGGGCGCTCTGGAGGGGCGGGGCTGGCCCTCCGGCGGAAGGAAGGAC
>NW_007061993.1:6207-20275 GCF_000164805.1 Carlito syrichta | reverse complement strand
GGCAGGTAGAGCTGGCTCTCGGCGCCGGCCCGCACTCGCCCGAGCAGGCCGACCTCCGCCAGCTGCAGGCGGACCTGAAGGAGCTGATCGAGCTCACCGAGGCCAGCCTGGCGGCGGTCCGGAAGAGCCAACTGCTGGCCGCGCTGGACGGAGAGCGCCCGGGCCGGGGGGATGCAGAGGGCCCTGCTCTCCAGGAAGCCGTGGCCGAAGTGGGGGAGGCCGCGGTCGCCCTGGGGGCGGCGCCGGAGGCTGTCCCTGGGACGGACGCGGGGCCAGAGTCCACGGAAGGAGGGCAGGAGGAGGAGGAGGGCGAGGACGACGACGAGGACGAGCTGAGCGGGACAAAGGTGAACGCCCCGTACTACAGCTCGTGGGGCACTCTGGAGTACCACAATGCTATGGTGGTGGGCACCGAGGAGGCGGAGGACGGCTCAGCGGGGGTCCGTGTGCTCTACCTCTACCCTACACACAAGTCCCTGAAGCCCTGCCCGTTCTTTCTGGAGGGGAAGTGCCGATTCAAGGAGAACTGCAGGTGAAGCCCTTGGTTGCAGATGCTGGCGCTTAGGGGCGCGCGGGGGTGGGGGAGGGAGGGCCGCGAGCGATCGGGGTCGGCCCTGGCCCCCATCTCTGCGCCTTGCAGGTTCACCCCACCCCAGCCAACGGGCGGGCGGGTTTTGACAGCAGCGTCCTTGTTAGGTATTGCCTTGGCTTTTCTTGGGTAATTCAAGAGGTGTGGAAGGGCTTATGCAGAAGAGAACGGGCCCCCGACCCATTGTCAGTTTTATGGGAATTGTCAAACATAATGTGAAATTAGAGTGGTAGAGTCCCCACACACATTTTCTCATCCTACTTCCTCATCTGCCAGTATTTTGCCAGTCTTGTTTCATCTGTTCTCTCTTTTTTTTCCTGGACTGCTTTAAAGCAAATTTCAGAAATTACGGGCTTTTTCCCCCAACTATAACTACTTTGGGATGCATCTTTAATCGAAATGATAAAGAATTTACTAAAATAAACTTCCATGTTGTTATACTTAGCAATATAATGGTAACAATTATATCGTAACAATGGTGCTACCTAGTTCATTTTCAGATGTTCACAGTTGTTGCCATGCTGTCTTTTTTTTCTTACAAGCATAGCTTTATTTCTGTTCCTTTTATTCTCTCTTTAAAAGGAGTATTCACTGATTCTTCTAGTAGGTAGTTTTCGTTTTTGACCTGTAGTCAGGACAACCATCTCCAGTTCCTTGGGCATCATCTTTCTTTATAGACTGGCTGGATCCAGAATCTTATTTGGGCCTGCCCTTCTTCTCTCCCTTCTTCACTCCTTCGTTCTTGGGAGGTTTTATTGACATGTAACACACATGCAGAAAATACATAAGTCATCAGAGTACTCAGTGAGTTTTCACAGAGTGGTCACGTCTGTGTCACCAGCAGTCAGACCACCTTTCAACGTTAGTCCCTCTGGAGGTTATCTCTGGGTGTTCCCTGGGATGATAGATCTGACCCATTCCCCCAGGAATTTCGCACATTCACTCATCTGGGCAGTACCCTTGTCAGGTAGGCTCTGTAGGCACCCTCTCTTATAGAGGAGGAAGTAGGAGTGGAAGCCTTGGTGATGGCCCGAGGCTGTTTGGCTCAGAAGGACTCTGAGAGGCCCCCAACCCCTCTGTCTACTCACCCAGAGCTGCTTGCTGTGGCTGCTTTTGGCCCCATCTGAAGACTTCCAAAGCAGCTAACAAACACCCACCTCACACCCCAGGACTGATGAGTTACTTTCTTGGGTTTGTTTTGGACTTTTTTGTTTTGTTTTCTTAAGTCAGGGTCTCACTCTGTCACCCAGGCTGGGGTGCAGTGGCATGATTACCGCTCACTGCAGCCTCAACTTTATGGGCTCAGGCAATCCTTCCACCTCAGCCTCCCAAGTAGCTGGGAGTAAGTGTGCTACCAAACCTGGCAAATTTTTTGTTTTTGTTTGTTTGTTTGTTTGTTTTTATAGCAACAGGCTCTTGCTATGTGGTTCAGGCTGGTCTCAAACTCCTAGGCTCAAGCAGTCCTCCCTCCTTGGCCTTCGATCCTACAAAGTGCACTCTGTTGCCCAGGGTGGAGTGCAGTGGCACGTTCACAACTGCCACAGCCTTGACCTCCTTGGTTCAGGCGATCCTTCCACCTTAGCCTTCAGGTAGCTGGAACTACAGACATGTACCACCAAAACCAGCTAATTTTTAAATTTTTATTGTCTTGTCATGTTGCCCATGCTGGTCTTAAACTCCTGGGCTCAGGCAGTCCTCTTGCCTCAGTCTCTTAAAGTGCTAGGATTATAGGCATGTTCCACTATGTCTGGCTCTGGACTTTTTAAAGTCAAAGAAATAGCACAGCTAACAGTGAAGTGCCCTTTGACCCCATTCCTCTATCACATTCCTTTCTCTCTTCTAAGAGCCTATCATTGTCACAACTTTGGTGTTACTTCTTAATACACATCATTCAGCTCTTAACAACAGGATACAATCTGAGAAACGCATCGTTAGGTAATTTTATCGCTTTGCAGGCATCTTCGAGTGTCCTTGCATGCCTTGATGGCAGGGCAAGCTTCACCCCTAGGCTGTGTGGCCCGTGGCTTCTGGGTTGCACACCTGTACAGTGGGTGACTGCTGAACTGGAGGCAACCATAACACAATGGCAAATATTTGCATATCTAAACATAGAAAAGATACAGTAGCAATACAGTGTAAAACATACAAAGCGGTATACCCATACAAAACACGTACCATAGTGGCACTTACAGAGCTGGAAGTGGCTAGAACAGTGAGCAAGCGATGATGAGTGAAGGCCTAGGATGTGACGACACTGCCGTAGACTTCATCAGCACTGAACACCGAGGCGGCGTCAGTTTATGAAACAGTAATTGTGCTATGGTATTATGATGAGTGTGATGTCACCTGGTAATAGGCGTTTTTCAGCTTCAGTTAATCTTGGGGGACCACCACCATGTGTGGTCAGTGGTTGACTGAAACGTTGTTATATATAAGCAGTGCATGACTAGCAATTCACTGCACACATGTATGTATCCATAAATGGTATATATCTGGGCTTTATTTTTAGGAACCTTAAATAAATATTGTATAGTAAGATTCATCTGTAGCTTGCTTTTTCGCTAAGTATTTTGAGAGACACCCACCTTGATACTTACAGGCTATCTCAGTCATCTCACCTGCTGCAGTAGTATTCTGCCTCTTGAGCATCACATTTATTTACTCTGTCCTCTTCTGATGTTTCAACTTTTGTTTGTCGTTGTCAGTATGCAGTGAGCATCCTGGCACGTGTCTCCTTTTGCATTCAGTATTTCTTCAGTGTGCACCCAGTGTGGAGGGAGTGTGTTCTTTTATGGCTTTCGCCTGACAGTATCTGGCCCCAAGTCTTCCAGGCTTGCCCACAGTCACGGTGCTCAAATACAGATTTGTGCCCATTGAAAGCTGGGAAAATTAATTAAACTGGTATATCATTGATTATGAATGAGGGTGAGCATCTTTTCACATGTTTGTTGTAACTTAATCTCTTTATATTCACCTCCTCATCTGTAAAATGGTTATTGGGAGAATGTAATGCACTAATATGTGCAAGAATAAGATATTTAGAACAGTTCCCAACAAGGAGTAATCAATCACACAGAAATTTTTTTATCTTGTTATTGTAAAATAAGTTGAAACACAGAAAATAAACAGAGTACAGGCAATTTTTTTAGAGAGATAGGGTCTCTCTCTGTCACCTAGGTTGGAGTGTGGTGGTGCAGTCATAGCTCACTGCAACTTTAACATCCTGGGCTCAGGTGATCCTTCTGCCTCAGCCTTCCAGGTAGCTGGGACTACAGGTGCATACCACCACGCCCAGCCAGGGCCTTCTCATAAAGTGAATACCCTGGCTGTCACTACTCAGATAAAAACTATAACTTTACCAATCACCCCAGAAGTCCCTCCCTCCTGCAATATAGCCTTCTTCCTCCTCCAAAAATAACTACAATCCTGACTTGTATAGTAATCACCACATGTGTTTTTGTGGCCTCTCCCCGGGAGAACCTGCAGAGTAAACATTACAGTTCCATCCTGTTTGTTTTCTCACTTTGATTATGCCTGAATCTGGTGTCCACAGGCTTCTCCACTCCTGTCCTGTCCTCCCCGAAGCAGCCATGCCACCAGTACTTCTGTCTCCTGCGGGGAGCAGCTGGATCAGGCACTTGGTCACTCAGGCCAAGCCCCTTTGGCCAGACTCCAGTGCTGTTCTTCCGTCACTTGCTCTTCTGTGATGTTAGGAGCCCTTGGAGCTAGATCCTCTTGTTCATTAGGGATTGCCAAGTGTGGGAGGGGGGTTCACTCTATCAGTTCATGTTCATTTATCACCTTTGAATGACAGATGCTTTCCCTCATTTATGATTTGACTAGCCAGTGGTGCAGTTCATAGAAAAGGCAGAAAACATGCTGGGTTTTCTGTTTTGTTTACTTAGTTTTCAAGAATGAGTAAAATATTTTTCATTCTGAGAAAGTGATGAGTTAGCGTTTTAAAAGTATTTAGCTTAGTTTTATATTTTTGAGCTGGGGTCTCACACTGTTGCCCAGGCTGGAGGGCAAATGGCATGTTCATGGCTCACTGCAACCTCGACCTCCTGGACTCAGATGCATCTCCTGCCTTAGCCTCCCGAGTAGCTGGGACTACAGGCATTTGCCACTATACCTGACAAATTTTGTGATTTTTTGTAGAGACAAAGGACTCCCAGGCTGGTCTGGAACTCCTGGGCTCAAGCAATCCTCCCACCTTGGCCTCCCAAAGTGCTGGGATAACTGGCATGAGCCACCATGCCTGGCCTTGGATATTCAACTCTTATGAGATACAGAATTTGCAAATATTTCCTCTCATTCTTTGAGTTATCATCTTTTCACTCTATATAGTGTCCTTTGATGAACAAATGTTTTTAATTTTGATGAAATTTAATTTATCAAATTTTTTTTTTTTGAGTTGAAGTCTCACTCTGTCGCCTGCCTAGACTGGAGCATGCTCCCGGCCACTGCAGCTTCAATTTGCTGGACTCCGGCGATCCTTCCGCCTCTGCCTTCCAAGTAGCCGGAATTATAGGCACACTCTACCACGCCCGGCTAATTTTTTGATTTATTGTAGCGACGAGGTCTCACCAAGTTGCTCGATGGGTCTCGAACCTGTGGGCTCAGGCAGTCCACTCACCTCGGCCTCCCAAGGTGCTGGGATTACAGACTGAGCCACCGAGCCTGGCCAGTTTATCACTTCTTTATTGCCCGTGTTTTTGTTGTCAAACTGCCTTATTCAAAGTTATGAAGATTTTTACTTATGTTTTCTTCTAAGAACTCTGTAGTTTTAGGTCATAAATTTAGTTATTTGATCCATTTCAAGTTAATATTTATATATTATGTTAGGTAAGGGTCCAACTTCATTATTTTGCACATGGATTTCCAGTTTACCCAGCATAATTTATTGAAAATACTATTTTTCCCCATTGAATGATTTTGGCACTCTTGCTGAAAATCAACTGAACATCTATGTAAGGGTTTATTTCTTAGCTCTTTATCCTATTCCACTGGTGTCTGTCCTTATGGCAGTACCACACTATTTTGATTACTGTAGCTTTTTGTAGTAGGTTTGAAATCCCAAAATAGTAGTTTTCCAACATTTACTCTGCTTTTTCCAGACTGTCTAGCATTTAGGGTTGCTTGCAATTCCATATGAATTTTAAGATGAATGTCCAGTTCTGCGTAAAAGGCAGTTGGAATTTTGATAGCAATTGCATGAAATGTGTAGATCATTTGAGGTTTATTGCCATCTTAACAATGTTAAATCTCCTAATTCGTGAACACAGGATGACTTTCCATTTATTTAGGTCTTCTTTAACTTCTTTCAATAGGTTTATAGTGTACAAATCTCGTATATTCTCGGTTAAATTTATTTCTAAAGCCGGGCTCGGTGGCTCAGCCTGTAATCCCGCACCTTTGGGAGGCTGAGGTGAGTGGATTGCCTAAGCCCGCGGGTTCGAGACCCGCCTAGGTAGCAAGACCTCATCTCTACAATAAATCAAAAAATCAGCTGGGCGTGGTAGCACATGCCTGTAATTCCGGCTACTCGGAAGGCTGAGGCGGAAGGATCGCCGGAGCCCAGCAGGTCGAGGCTGCCGTGGCCGGAAGCGGCCACTGCACTCCAGTCTGGGCGACAGAGTGAGAATCCAACTCAAAAAAAAAAAAAAAATTTATTTCTAGGTATTCTTTTTGATGCTGTTGTAAACCGGAATTATTTTCTTAATTATATTTTCAGATCATTCATTGCTAGTGTATACAGATGCAGCTGATTTTTGTATGTTAATCTTGTGTTCTTTGTTGAATTAATTTATTAACTCTAATAGGAATTTTTATGGGTTTTTTAGGATTTTCTGTATATATGATCATGTTATCTGTGAATAAGTGTGATTGTAGTTTTTGTTCCCAACTTGGATGCCTTATATTTCTTTTTTCTTTTTCAATTGCCTTAGCTAGAACTTCTAGAATAATGTTGAATAAGTGGCTGGAGCACAGACAGCCTTATCATGTTCCTGATCTCAGGGGAAAATTTTCAGTCTTCCACCATTAAGTATGATGTTACTTGTAGGTTTTTTGTGGATACCCTTGACCTGATGGGCTCTGGTGATCCTTCCACCTCAACCTTCAAAGTAGTCGGAACTACAGGCGCGCACTACCATGCCCGGCTAATTTTTTATTTATTGTAGAGATGAGGTCTCGCCAAGTTACCCAGGCAGGTCTCGAACCTGCGGGCTCAGGCAATCCACTCGCCTCAGCCTCCCAAAGTGCTAGGATTACAGGCTGAGCCACCGAGCCTGGCCCATGGATTGGTTTTTACATATTGAACCACTCTTGAATTCCTGGGACAAGTCATCCTTAGTCTTGGTGTATAATCATAACATGCTGCTGGACTTGATTTGTTGTGCTGTGGATGTTTGCACATCTGTATTCATAAGAGATATTGGTCTATACTTTTCTTTTGATGTCTTTTTTTTTTTTTTTGAGTTGGAGTCTCACTCTGTCTCCCAGACTGGAGTGCAGTGACCGCTCCCGGCCACCGCAGCCTCGACCTGCTGGGCTCCGGCGATCCTTCCGCCTCAGCCTTCAGAGTAGCCGGAATTACAGGCACGACCTACCACGCCCGGCTAATTTTTTGATTTATTGTAGAGATGAGGTCTCACCTGCCCAGGCGGGTCTCGAACCCACGGGCTCAGGCAATCCACTCACCTCAGCCGCAGAAAGGCGCGGGATTACAGTCTGAGCCACCGAGCCTGGCTTCTTGTGATGTCTTTAAGTAGCTTTGGTGTCAACATAGCACTGGCCTCATAGAATGAGTTAGGAAATAGTCTTTACTTGAGGGGAAGAGTTAAATAATTGACGTAAATTTTTCGTTAATTTTTTATGTATGTATTTATTTTTGCGTTGGAGTCTCACTCTGTCATCTAGGCTGGATCACAGCTCTCTGCAACCTTGACCTCCTGGGCTCAGGCAATCCTTCTGCCTCAGCCTCACAAATAGCTGGAACTACAGGAGTGTGCTACCATGCCCAGCTAATTTTTAAAAATTGATTGTAGAGAAGAGGTCTCACCAAGTTGCCTGGGCTGATCTCCAACCTGAGGGCTCAGGCAGTCCACTCGCTTCAGCCTCCCAAAGTGCTGGGATTACAGGCTGAGCCACCGAGCCCAGCCTGTGGCTGATTTTTTGTAGAGATGAGGCCTCACTATGTTGCCTAGGATGGTCTTGAACTCCTGGACTCAAGCAGGCCTCCTGCCTTAGCCTCCCAAGATGTTGGGATTACAGATGTGAGCCACTACACACAGCCATAAATTCTTCTTTAAATATTTGATCTAATTCACCAGTGAAACCGTGTGTTCCTGGACTTTTGTTGGAAGTTATCAAATTACTGATTCAATTTTTTTATCTGTATTTTTTTATTTTTTGAGTCGGAGTCTCACTCTGTCGCCCAGGCTGGAGTGCAGTGGCATGCTCACGGCCACCACATCCTTGACCTGCTGGGCTCCAGTGATCCTTTTGCCTCAGTCTTCCATGTAGCTGGAACCACAGGTGTGTGCAGCCATGACTGGCTAATTTTTTAATTTATTGCAGAGATGAGGCCTCACCATGTTGCCCAGACTGGTCTCAAACTCGTAGTCTCAGGCAATCCTCTCACCTTGCTTTCCCAAAGTGCTGGGACTATAGATGTGAGCCACTGTGCCCAGCCAATTTTTTTTATTTGTTATAGGTCTATTCAGTTTTTCTGTTTCTTCTTGAGTCAGTTTTGATTGTTTGCTTGTTTCTTGGGATGTATCCATTTCATCTAGGTTATCTAATTTGCTAGCATATAAATTGTTCATAGTATTCTCTTAATAGCCTGTGTATTTCTGTAAGGTCAGTGATAATGTCTCCACTTTGTCTCCTGAGTTTAGCAATTTGAGTCTTCTCTCTCTCTTTTTTTTTTTTTTTTTGTGTTGGAATCTCTCACTCAGTTGCCCAGACTAGAGTGCAGTGGCCGCTCCCGGCCACCGCAGCCTCGACCTGCTGGGCTCCGGCGATCCTTCCGCCTCAGCCTTCCAAGTAGCTGGAACTACAGGAGCGCGCTACCACGCCCGGCTAATTTTTTTTATTTATTGTAGAGATGAGGTCTTGCAAGTTGCCCAGGCGGGTCTCGAACCCACAGGCTCAGGCAATTCACTCACCTTGGCCTCCCAAGGCGTGGGATTACAGGCTGAGCCACCGAGCCTGGCGAGTCTTCTCTTTTTTTCTTGGTTAATCTAACTATAGATTTGTCAGTTTTGTTGATCTTTTTTTGTTCTGATTCTGTATTGTTTTTCATTTATTTACATTCTGTTTCACTTATTTCCATTCTAAACTTTTATATTTCCTTCCTTCTAGGGTTTAATTAGTGCTGCTTTTTCTAATTCTTCAGTGTGTACAGTTATTGATTTGAGACCTTCTTTTTTAACATAGGCCTTTATAGTTGTAAACTTCCCTCTAAACACTGCTTTCACTGTATCCCATAAGGTGTTCTTTTTGTTGTTGTTGTTTTGTTTTAAGTTTTTATTTTTTTATTTTTTTGAGTAAAAGTCTCACTCTGTTGCCCAGGCTGGAGTGCAGTGGCATGCTCACGGCCACCACAGCCTCAACCTGCTGGAATCAGGTGATCCTTCCACCTCAGCCTTCCAAGTAGCTGAAACTACAGGCATGTGCAACCATGCCTGGCTAATTTTTGAATTATTGTAGAGACAAGGTCTCACCAAGTTGCCCAGGCTGGTCTTGAACCTGTGGATTCAGGCAGTCTTCTCGCCTCTGCCTCCCAAAGTGCCAGGATTACAGACTTGAGCAACCGTGCCCAGCCTGTTGTTTTAAAAGATATGATCTTGCTAGGTTACCCAGGTTGGAGTGCAGTGACAGTTCACAGGCCCATCATAGCACACTACAGTCTCAAATTCCTGGCCTCCCTCATGTTATTTACCTGCCTCTGCTTCCCAAATAGCTGGAATTACAGGCGTATAACACCATACCGACCTAAATTTTGATCTGTTATATTTTCATTTTCATTCATCTCAAAATGTTTTCTTTTTTTTTTTGAGTTGAAGTCTCACTCTGTCACCCAGACTGGAATACAGTGGCCGCTCCCGGCCACTGTAGCCTCGACCCACTGGGCTCCGGCGATCCTTCCGCCTTAGCCTTCCAAGTAGCTGGAACTACAGGTGCGCGCTACCACGCCCGGCTAAGATTCCTGTCTTTCATCAAGCTTGGAAAGTTTTAGCCATTATTCTTTACTTATTCATATTTTATTTTTTTTCTCTTCTGTCCTCTACTTGTGGAACTCCCCTTGTACAAACATTGGTATGCTTAATGGTGTATCACAGGTCCCTTGGATCTTGTTCACTTTTTTCTTTTTTTGAGTTGGAGTCTCACTCTGTTGCCCACGCTGGAGTGCAATGGCATGCTCATGGCCACCACAGCCTTGACCTTCTGGGCTCAGGCAATCCTTCCACCTCAGCCTTCCAAGTAGCTGGAACTACAGGCATGCGCCTTGTTCACTTTTCTTTGTTTTTTTTTTCTGTATTCTCCTTGTTGGGGAATAAATTGTGTCGCTCTGCCAGGCATGGTGGCTTAAGCCTGTAATCCCAGCACTTTGGGAGGCCAAGGTGAGAGAATTGCCTGAACCCACAGTTTCGAGAACAGCCTGGGCAACATGGTGAGACCTCATTTCTACAATAAATCAAAAAATTAGCTGGATGTGGTAACGCATGCCTGTAATTCCAGCTACTTGGAAAGCTGAGGTGGGAGAATTGCCTGAGCCCAGCAGGTTGATGCTAGGGTGGCCATGAGCGTGCCACTGTACTCCAGGCTGGGCAACAGAGTGAGACTCCCTTTAAAAAAAAAATTGAGTTGATCTGTCTTCAAGTTCACTGTGTCCTTCTTCTGCCTGCTCAAATCTGCTGTTGAGCCTTCTGGGAAAATTTTCACTTCAATAATTGTACTTTTTAGCTCCAGATTGCTTACTTAGTTTCTTTTTGTAATATTTATTCCTTTATTAATATTCTCTGTTTGGTTAAGCACTGTTCTTCTGTTTTTTCTGTAGTTCATTATCCATGGTTTCCATTAGTTTTGGGGTTATATGTAAGAAAATGAATTTAAAGTCTTTGTCTAGTAAGTCAGATGTGTCAGGAACAGTTCCTGTTCATTTCTTTGTTTCCTGAGAAATGGAAACTGTCGTTTCTCTGCATGTCTTGCACATTTTTGCTGGCCTGAACAGTTTGAATATTAAATTGTGGTCCTCTACAGGGTTTGTTGTTGCTGTTTGCTGTGGGCTGTAGTTTTTCATTTGTTCAGCTATTTTTCTTTTTTTTTTTTTTTTTTTGAGTTGGAGTCTCACTCTGTTGCCCAGACTGGAGTGCAGTGGCTGCTCCCGGCCACCGCAGCCTCGACCTGCTGGGCTCCGGCGATCCTTCAGCTCAGCCTTCCAAGTAGCTGGAACTACAGGCGTGCGCTACCACGCCCGGCTAATTTTTGATTTATTGTAGAGATGAGGTCTCGCCAAGTTGCCCAGGTGGATCTCGAACCCGTGGGCTCAGGGTTCAGCTATTTTTCTGGCCTGTTTTTGTCAAGGCTGTATTCTGTCATGAGTGCTTATCAAAGTCTCTGCTCTGTTAGGTTGGTGGTCAACTAGAGATGTCTTTAGATGTCTGGAATCAAGAAGGAAACAGATCCTCTTCCATCCTTTACAGACTGTCCCTGTTGGGGTGTTCCTCAGTGCCTAACCAGGCCACCCACAGTTCCTCCTCAACCTTTGCTTCCTGCTTCACAGAGGCTGGAGCTCAGCCAGGGGTTTCCATGGCTCTCTGAGCATGTGTATAGCCTGGGTGTGTGCACACAGACACATGCGGAAGCTCTCTAAGCTGCATTCCCTTTGCAACTCTTTTCCTGGCCTGTACTTCCTGGGGCATTCCTTTGCTGCTGCTGCTGCCCCAGGCAGCTTCAGGTAGTGCCTACAGTTAAATGCTTTCAGCAAAGGCTACTCTGGAGGCTGCCCAGGGTCTGAGAGTTCCATACAACCTTTAAGGCCATCTATCAGGGAGACACCAGGAAGGTCAAAGCACATAACCACCGCTATTTCAACTCTAGCACCAGTAGGCCACACCAGGGGCCTTCCCCTAGGTCCAGTGTGCTGGGGAGCAGCAGATGGTCGGCGGAGAAGCATTTGTCACAGCTTTTCCTGAGATTCCACAGCTTCACTTCCACAGGCATTCATCTGGTTGTTGTCAGGTCCAGAGTCCAACACAGCTGGCTGTGACAGTTTCTGACAGCTTGTTTGTTGCTTTAGTGGAAAAGTGGGTCCAAGGAGCCGCCCACTCTGTCAACCTAGTGCCATCCGTCTCTGTTAATGTTTCAGCTGTGCTTTTTTTGTGTCATTTTCTGTGTGGTTGCTCTAGGGGTTACAGTGTGTGTCTTTAACTTCACATTACTTCAGATTAGTACTGATTTTTACAATTGTGGAATACTTCGTAAATTTGTGAGTCATCCTTGTGCAGGGCCATGCTAACTTCTCTGCATTGCTCCAGTTTCAGTGTTCATGCTGCAAAGTGATCACAGATTAGTTCTGATTAATCCTCTAAGGGAGAGCCATGTTTCTACAGCATTCCTCCCTCTCCTGGGTGCTTTCCTCTCATAGATTATGTCTGTGTGTGTTATACATGCAGCTACTCAGTGTTGTCACTAGTGTTTCAAACTTATTTTTAAGAGAAGTAAGAAGAGAAAATATGCAAACCTATGCAGTCCTTGGTGTCACCCACATGTTTACCATTTCTGTTACCTTTTCTTCTTTCCTGTGAATCTAAGATACCGTCTAGTGTCATCTCCTTTTTATCTGACAGACAGCCTTTAGAATTTCTTGTAGGACAGGTCTGCTGGCAACAATCCAGTGTTTATCTGGGAATGTCTATTTCACCTTTAAATTTGAAGAATAGTTTCACTGGATATAGAATTCTTTTTTTTTTTTTTTTAAGTTGGAGTCTCACTCTGTTGCCCAGGCTGGAGTACAGTGTCATGATCCAAGCGTACTGCAGCCTTGACTTCCTGAGCTCGGGTGATTCTTCTGCCTCAGCCTCCCAAGTAGGTGAGACTACAGGTGTGCACTACAATGCCCAGCTAAGTTTTTGTAAAGACGGGTTCTTGCTCTATTGCTCAGGCTGGTCTTGAACTCCTGGGCTCAAGCAGTCTTCCCACCTTGGCCTCTCAAAGTGCTGGAATTACAGATGTGAGCCACTGCACCCAGCCTGGTTCTTGATTGACAGGTTTTTTTTTTTTCCTTCTTCCCAGCATTTAAAAATGACATCATGCTGCCTTCTGTGCTCCATTGTTTCTGCAGAGAAGTCATCTGTCCATCAAATTGTTCCTCATACATGAAGAATCATTCTTTTCTCTTGCTGATTTCAGGATTTTCTTCAGCCTTTATTTGTTTGTTGATGTGTCTAGGTGTAGGTCTCTTTGCATTTATCCTGTCTGGGCCTGAGTAAGCATCTTGGATTTGCAGCTGAGTGTTTTGTTCTGTTTTACCAACTTGGGGAAGTTTTCATCTATTATTTTATCTTCTGCCATCTTACATGTGCTGTTGAGTTCATCTAGTGAATTTTTTTTAAAAATAGACTCCTTTTTTAGAGCAGTTTTAGATTCCTAGCAGAATTGAGTAGAAGGTTTGGAGATTTCACATATCCCCTTGGCCCCGCATGTACACACCCCCACACTGCCACCCTCCTGTGCCCAGTGGTATGTTTGTTACACCCACACACCTGCTCTGACACCTATGATCCCCCTGGGCACCTAGTTTGCACTGGGTTCCCTCTTGGTGTTGTGTGTTCTGCAGGCTTTGACAGAGGTGTAATGACATGCATCTACTATTGTGGCATTGCACAGAACAATTTCACTGCCCGAAAATCCTCTGTGCTCTGCCTGTTCATCCTTCCCTCCCCTACATATGGTGACTTTTTCCTTCCGTGTTTGTACTTTTCAACTCAGAATTTCCATTTCCACTTTTTTTTTGATTCCCTGTTTCTTGAGTCATAGTCGTCATGTTTTCATTTAATTTTTTGAACATGCTTATAGTAGCAGCTTTGAAGTCTTTGCTGCATTCAGCATCTGCACTTGCTCAGAGTCACATTCTATCATTTGCTGTTTTTGCTCTAAATATGGATCATACTTTCCTGTTTGTTTGCCTGTCTCATGTTTTTTTTGTTGACAACGAGATATTTCAGATGATATGTATCTGGATTCTGAATTGTTTTCCTGAGCTTTGTGTTCTCTTTGTTTAAGTCAAGCTTTCTGTACTTTCTACAATAGTAGATGCATTTTAAACTATAAAATCTGAATCCTCCATAGTGTGCAGCCTCTGATGTCTCTGCTCAGATTTTATTTTATTTTTATTTTTATTTTTTTTTGAGTTGGAGTCTCACTCTGTCACCCATACTGGAGTGCAGTGGCCGCTCCCGGCCACTGCAG
>NW_007061993.1:0-6187 GCF_000164805.1 Carlito syrichta | reverse complement strand
CACGCCCGGCTAATTTTTGATTTATTGTAGAGATGAGGTCTCGCCAAGTTGCCCAGGCGGATCTCGAACCCGCAGGTTCAGGCAATCCACTCACCTCAGCCTCTCAAGGCGTGGGATTACAGGCTGAGCCACCGAGCCCGGCTTCTGCTCAGATTTTAAAACTCATTTTTATTTTTTATCTGGCTTCCTAGGGATTGCTTCTGTGTTTGCATGGCATAGTGGGCAGCCAGTGATGTAGGCCATGGTTGTGCTCAGTCAGACACTTCTAGCCGAGGCAGCGTCCCACTGAAGCATGTGGGTGGGGAGCTCCTAGGTGAGGGGGCACATCCCAAGTACAGCCACCCAGTGTCTACTTTCCCTTTCTGGGTCCTGGAGCATCCAACACCAGCAGTAGCTTCCTGGAGAGCCAGAGGTTGTGGGGAGCCAACCCTTCAGGGGTCTCTCATCTTCAGGGTCTCCCTCCAGACATCTGGCTGCTCAGTGCTCAGCCCAGCTGGAATCACAGCCCCAGTTGGCTTCCTTGTCAGTTTCCATTCACCTCACCACAGTGAGCCACAGGCTCTGGTCCCATTCTCTGTCCCACATCCCACCTCCCTGCCGCTGGTTTCTGCAGCCAGCTGAGAGAGCGAGGAACGCTCTCGCGTTTACTGACCCAGGCCGGGAGCAGGCAGACTCCCTGTCCTGACCTGCACTGAGCAGTTGTTCAGGGGTAATCTCTTCTCAGTGTGTTGTCAGCTTTGGCCAGTTTCCAGAACTGAGTCGATGAGTTTTGATAATTTGGTCCAGTTTAGCTTTGTTTTTCTGTGGGAGGGTTTAATGGCCTCTGCCTGACTGCAGCCAGAAACCAGAAGCATCTTTGGTTCTAAATATTTGTTTCAGGGTTCAGTCCCTGCTTACTGTGGAGGTTTCCTTAGATGTTGTGAGGTAGGTGAGTTGGAAACCCAGTGTTTCCCATTTCCTTCTGAGTCCAGTCCCTCATCCTCACTCACTGTGCTGCTCATGCTGCGTGCAGGGACTTTCCCCAGTGCTCTCTCTGCTCTGTTGGCCATCTGCCAGTTCTGTTTGTTTCACATTCATCTTACAGGCACACCATCAACTCGACAACTTTTCATGGTTGGAAATTTCCATTGTTTCCATGTTTTTCATATTTGGTTAACATCCTTGTGGCCGGACCTTTGTACATATTACTACTTTTGAAAACCCATTTGTTGGATGCATTTGCTGGGCTAGAGAGTCTACCCAACATGAAGGCTTTTCGTGTTGCCAACCCAGCCTCCAGTAGGGGTGGGGTGGCAGCAGTGGTGTTACAGCTACCAGGTGGCTCTTTGGCAGCCTTTCCTGTTGAATGCTGCTTTTGCCTTTTCCAGCCAGCTTCCACTGAGGGCATCTGGGCACAGCCTTGGCTCTCCTGGTGCCCTGGTTTTAGCAGTGGCGGGTGGCGCTTAATCTGCTCACTTCTTTGTTTGGCAGATGAAAGGTCACAGTGTGTCCCGTGTTGCCTCTCTGTTCTCTCTCTGTGTGTCTTGGTTTTGGTTTTATTTTGCTAGTTCACTCATTCCTATATGTGAGGGCATCACTGTTTGATAACTGTTAGCTTGGAGGGGACTCAGCTATATGAGCACACGCATATGCACACCCTGACACATGTGGTTCTGACAAACTGTGGCTGTTTGGGGCTACATGACGAGCTTCCATCGTAGGGTTGTGTGCCCATTGGCACTCTAGCCTGGAAAGCTGGGAGACTTGGGGCATCTTCTCAGAGGTGCCAAGTTCATCCTGAGAGAAAGTGAGTGTGTGTGTGCACATTTGTATACATGTGTGGGAGTTCATGTACAATGAGTATGTGTATGCATGAAAGTGAGTATGTGCATGTGTGCGTGCATGTATATATGCATAAGAGCGCATTGTATGTATATGCTTGTGTGAAATAATGTGTACATGCTTGTGTGTGAATGCCTGTGTGCACGTGTGTGTGAGAGAGTGCCTGTGGATGTATGTCTGATGGGCTCTCTGTCTCTCCCTCTGTGGCAGTGCCCAGGTGGATGGCCATACCTGAACCCTGACCCTGCGGCTCTCTGCAGGTTCTCGCACGGGCAGGTGGTCTCCCTGGATGAGCTGCGCCCCTTCCAGGACCCGGACCTGAGCTCCCTGCGGGCTGGCTCTGCGTGTCTGGCCAAGCACCAGGACGGCCTCTGGCATGCAGCACGGATCACGGGTGAGGCTGGCCACAGGGCCTCTCCAGTGGCTTCCACGGAACCAAGGACCCTTTTGGGGACCCCCTCCCGGGCATCACGTGTGTTCTTACCATGTGGCCTCTCCCACCTCCCTGGGATTCTGGATCTGGGCCTGACGTGAGCGGATGTGCCTAGCATCACCTGCCCTGCTCCCTCCTTCCAGCATGCCCCTGATCACTGGCACCTTCTGTCCCTCCAGATGTGGACAGCGGCTACTACACGGTCAAGTTTGACTCACTGCTGCTGAGGGAGGCTGTGGTGGAGGGGGACAGCATCCTGCCCCCACTGCGCACAGAGGCCGCTGAGTCCTCTGACTCAGATGGTGGCGACATGGATGATGCCAGCTATGCCAGAGGTTTGCTGCTGCTCGGGATGTCCAGAGTCAGGAGGGTGGAATGCTTACCCTGAGAGCTCCGACTGGGGACCCGTCCAAACAGATGGTCTGCCAGTTTGGGGCAGTGTGGCTGTGCCTCTCATGGAGGCACTGGCTAAGGGGCAGAGGAGCAGGAAGGCCTGAGTAGGTCCCAGGATCCACAGGGCAGTACCCAGCCTTTGCCTCCAAGGAACGTGTGGGCAACAACTGAAGTCTCACTGACATGAGGCTGTGGCCACACCCTGCTGTTGATGCGGGAGCTGCCAAGGAAGTCACAGGAAGGCACTTCTCAAATGTAGGGCCTGGGTACCCTATGGATCCTGGCAGGCTAAGAAGAGTGTCCACACGACCAGGGTGGAAGTTTCAGGAACTTTCCAGCCCTCAGAGATCAGAACAAGATGGGGAGGTGTCCCGGGATGTGAGTTGTGAGTGGGGACTAGTGGGCAGTGCCCGGCCCTCAGGGATCAGAACAAGACGGGGAGGTATCCCGGACCTAAGACATGAATGAGGTTTCTGAAACCCCATCTGTGGTGATGGGAGCGGAGTGAAGTTGGCAGCTCTCCATGAGGGAAGGAGGCACTTGCATCCAGTAAGGTGGGAGGACCAGGCGGGGTGGTATGGTACAATCAGGTGCCACCCTGCGGTTCAGCAGTCTGTGGGGGTGGCTAAGCTCTGTCAGTTGTCACCACAGCAGGCCTGGGTGACGGGCCAGAGCCTGAGGGTGGGACTGGGGCTCTGCCCAGGAGCTGAGCTCTTGGGCCAACATGGGCTGGAGCCCGGGTCACAATGCAGCGACCACTGGCCTAACCGAGCCACTGTCCTGTCTCCTGCAGTGGTGGAGTCAGGCACGGCAGACACCAGGCCCTGCAGCTCTGCCTTCGCTGGCTGGGAGGTGCACACACGGGGCATCGGCTCCAGGCTCCTCGCCAAGATGGGCTACGAGTTTGGCAAGGGTGAGTGTGCATGGCCCTGGGTGAGACGGGCTGCCGCGGCATGGCCTTGGGGTCCGGCAGCAGCAGCAGTACCAGCCTGTGTCTTTTCTAGGCCTGGGCCGGCATGCAGAAGGCCGAGTGGAGCCCATCCACGCAGTGGTGCTGCCTCGTGGGAAGTCGCTGGACCAGTGTGCAGAACTCCTGCAGAAGCTGCCTAGGCACGGTGGGACTGGTGCTGGGAGGTCCCCCAGGTCCCGGGGAAGAGGGCGCAGGCCTGGGGGTCGCCAGCCCTCTCGGACTGTGTTTGACTTCTTGAATGAGAAGCTGCAGGACCAGACAACTGGGGCCCCGGAGCCCAGGGGAGCCCTCCCAGGGAGGAGGAGCAAGGACATATACCATGCCAGCAAGAGCGCCAAGCGTGCCCTGAGCCTGCAGCTCTTTCAGACTGAGGAGAAGATCGAGCGAACCCAACGGGACATCCAGGGCATTCGGGAGGCACTGGCCCGCAACGCCGGCCGGTACGTGTGGGACCCAGCACAGGGTAGAGAGGGCAGCTGGGTTAGCCAGGCACCAACACGTGTATGAGCACACCAGGCCTTCGCATGGCAGGCTGATTCTGAGGGGCCTGCATAGTGGCATGGCAGTGGGCAAGCACCTGGGGCGGGTGCCTAGGCCTGGCTGATGGCAGCCCTCCCTAGGCACAGTGTGGCAGCGGCCCAGCTGGAGGAGAAGCTGGCAGGAGCCCAGCGGCAGCTGGGGCAGCTCCGGGCACAGGAGGCGGGCCTGCAGCGTGAGCAGAGGAAGGCAGACACTCACAAGAAGATGACTGAGTTCTAGAGGCCCCACGAGCACTGTGGACAGAGCCAGGGACTCTGGCTCTAGCCGTCCTCAGGAAGACAGCTGTTGTCCAACAACCAGGACGCCAGCCACTCCAGGCCAGCCCCCTTGGCCCTTCAGCCTGGGGGTGTGGAAACTGCTGAGAGGAGATGGGCAGCGGGGTTGCACCTGGACACTTCCTTGCCCACCCTGCCATTGGCATCTTCTTAGCGAGGACATTAAAGTGATTTCATCACAGTGTCATTCAGTGAAGACTGGGCTGGCTGTGGGGTCTCAGGAGAGAAGAGTCTGCACGGGGCTGTGTGGCAGGTGGTCTGGGCTGAGGGCCTGAGTGGGGCTGCAGCCCCAGCCTGGGAGGGCTGGCATTCTCTCTCTCTCCCTTCTCTAACTGAGGCGGGTCAGAGCCCAGGTTGTCTGACACCCACAACCTGGGAGCTCAGTGCTGCTCCAGGGGTGGGGAGCACTGTGCTCCCATGGGGAGTGCTGCTAGTGAGGCAGGGGACGCGGCCCCATGGGCTTAGGGGTTCTGGGCCAGGGCTTGGCACTGATTGTCCAGTGCACCTACTCTGCCTGCCTCCCTGCCATGTGGGGGGACGCGGGTTAGGCTCTCATAGTGGTGCTGGCTTGGGGCTCTTGCAGAGCCCGTCTAGATCTCAGCAGGCGCAGCAGGTGGGTGGGAGGCTGTGGGCGGTGGCAAGCTGACAGGAAGTGAGGCAGGGGCTTGCTGAAGGTGCACAAAGGCCTTCCTGGCTTGACCTGACAGCTGAGGAAGAGCTGGCGGTGGCCTTGGTAAGTGCCTGGACAGGTCTCCCAGCCCCTCAGTGCCCTCCTGGGGGCAGCTGAGATCCAAGTCAGTGCTTTGGGACCTGGCTGTGGCCTGATTGGTCCTTGTGAGAGAAGCCAACTCCCCAGGTTTGGGCAGACAGGCCCTGACCTCCAGAGACCACTCCTTACCCAGTGCCTGCCTCTGTGTTGCTGGCCTGTGTCCCCAGCCCCAGAAACTCTGCCAAGACCCCAGGAAGGTAACATCCTGTGTTAGGGATGGTGGGAGAAGAGAAAAGCCAGGGAGAAGTGGGTGGGGGCACTCAGGGCCCAAAGCAGCCCTTTCCTGCCTGCTGGCCCCGCCTTGCCTTTCCAGTTCCTCAGGGTGCTGGGCTCTTCGGTGAGGCGTGGGGGCATTGCCGGGGTGTTGGGGGGGGAAGCCATGTCTGGGCAGGGGGCGCCTGCAGGCAAGGTCTGAAGCCTGTGGCAGAGGTCCAGGGGCTTCCCCATATTTTGGGTTTGGGCTGCAGTGACCACAGTGCAGCCTTGGTAAGGTCACAGCTGCCCTGGCCTCCTCTCTGGCCACACTGGGTATTGCCACGGCCACCCTCCCATCTCTGCTGGGGCCCCAGCCAGACAGAAGGGTGGGCGCCTCCTGGAGGGAGGGGCTGTGGAGCCTTGGGGCTTCCTGTGCTGAGTCAGAGCCGGAGAGGGAGGACGGGGCCCCAGAGCAGGGCTGCCCTGGCCAGCTCCAGTGCCCCGCTCCTCTGCCCCCAGGCCCAGGTTGCACAGGATGGAGCTGCAGATATCCTCAGCCCCTCCTGCCCTCTGGGTCCTGGGTTGCTGCTGCCTGTTCCTCTGGGTGTGGGTGCTGTGCACGGCCTGCCACAGGTAGGTCCTCATCGGCTCCTGAGGGACTGGGCTCTACCGCCCCTCCACCACTGATGGGGGGTGTGGGCTGGGGCAGGTCTGTGCGCCCAGCTCTGCTCCTACCTTCGGGCCTTGGAACAAGGCTGATGGCTGGTCCCCACCTCCACCCCCTCCCCCCA
>NW_007061992.1:0-7047 GCF_000164805.1 Carlito syrichta | reverse complement strand
CCGACTCCCGCGCGCACACACAGAATTTCATCGTGGTCATTTCTACGGGGAGGAAGCATCAAGATGAGTAAAACAAAGCGTCGTTTTATCGGGACGTCTCAAAAGCAGAGCAGTTTCCCACCGTCAGAAGATACTTGACGTGTCGGAAGCGAGGGTCGCAACGGCTCAGGGCGCCAGGAGCGGGAGGAGGGGGGCGTGTAACGGCGTGAAGCCTGCCTGATGCGAAGCCAGGGGCAGCCAGGGCCAGTCGGAGGCCCAGACTTCACCGGCACCGGGTTCCTGCGGTGCCCCACATCCTGACTGGCATCCGCACGTCTTCAAAATAAAGGGTCAAGCGGTCAGACATGCAACAACTAGAGAAGAAATAGCATTTGCTACCACGCGTTTACTGCGTGCACGACATTGTTTCCTTGCGCTAGACCCATTTTCTAGACGAGTGGTTCATGACCAGCAGCGTCAAAGTCAGCTGCGGGGAGTGGTGTCCGCAAGGTGGTGGAGTGGGAGGGAACCCTCTCCTATCCCCCACAGCAATAATCTTGTCCCAGCCGCAGACAGAGGTCTCTCTGCAGGAGCCCCGGGATTCGGGGGAAAGCTGCGAACCCTGGCAGAGGCAAAGACCTAGCAGATAACGCTGCAGGTGCGGAGTAATGCTGAGTCAGCTTCGTGCCCAAGTAGCTGATTTGCTAATTGTGCTCCTGGGTTCAAGCCTAGAAATGGCTCCGTTTCCAAGGGGCTTGGCCACAGCCCTACTTGGCCTTGACTCTGCCACCAAGACCATTTTCCAAGCAGTCCAGGAGGAATTGTGCACACTCGTATGGAGCGTCTTCTGCCCACTGACATTGGTCTTGGCAGTGACTCTGAAATTTTCCCTGCAGCTTAGCTCTAGTCTACTTCAGCCGAAGTCCCAGCTCGGAACTCACACGAGGACCCAGAGTGACACTCGTCTATGTCTTGCAGTCTTGGAATCTGAATCTCCATGCCATGCTTCTGTCCCACAGTAAATCCCAAGGGGGCTCGGTCTCCGCCCTGGCCCCTCCCTGTGAAATCAGAGAGCTATTCTGTCTGTGCAGAGACCAGCTGGGAGATGTGCAGTCATCTGAGCTAAGGAAACAGGCTTGCCAGCTGCCATTTCACGGCAGATACACGGGGGTCGGTCTCAGCCCCAGCTCTTCCTGCTGCAATCGAGGAGCTCCCTTGCTTGTGCAGGCATCTGCTGGGAGATGCACACCCATCTGAGCCAGCAGAACACTCTTCTAGGCTTTTTCTGGCCAGCTTTTTCTCACAGTCTGGTTACCCTGCTTGGGTCTTCCCCAGATCTATCTGGGCTGGAGAACCACAACAACCTCAGAACTCTTGTAAGACTCATGGCAAGCCTGGGCCATGTGCCATCTAGTGCAGAGATGGTTGTAGTTCTTAGTTCAGAGAACACGACAGTCGGCATGTTTGAAATCTCTGGAAGGTCCTCTGAAGAAGGATTGGCAGAAACAGACTGTGAAGGTTGGAATAAATACCTAATCTTTCAGTGTGCAAACCTTATCACACATCACCAAACAGCAAGAGAAAAGAAGCATCAAGAACACCCAGGAAAATATGACCTCACCCAATGGACAAAATAAAGCACCAGAAACAGGCTCAAACGTAATGGAAATGTGTGAGCTCTCAGACAAAGAATTCAAAATAGCTGTTTTAAGGAAGCTCAGTGAACTTTAACAAAACAGAGAAACAACTCAGAAGTTTATCAGAGAAATCTAACAGAGGTTAAAATTAAAAAAAAAATTCAAACAGAAATCCTGGAGTTGAAAAATACAGTGAACAAAATGAAAAAGAAAATGCAGTAGAGAACATTAAGCATAGAACTGATTGGACAGAAGAATCAGTGAACTTAAAGACAGGCTATTTGAAAAGACACTGTCAGAAGAGAAAAAGAAAAAAATTTTTTAAATGAAGAAAGCTTATGGTATTGATGGGACAACATCAAAAGAAAATATTTGGGTTGTCGGAATTAAAATGGAAATTGAGAAAGACAAATAAGTAGAAAGCTTACTCAAAGAAATACCAGATAACTATCTAAATCTTTAAAAAGAGATAAATATCCAGATACAGGGAGGTCAACAGGTACCAATAAGATTCAACTCAAATAAGAAGACTCCAAGACTTACAATTAAACTCTGAAGGGTCAAAGACAAAGAGAGGATCCTGAAAACAGCAAGAGAAAAGAGGCAAATAACATATAAGGGAAATCCAGCATTTGGTAGACTTCTAAGCAGAAACCTTACAAGCCAGGAGGAATTGGGACATGATATATACAGAGTGCTGAAGGAAAAAAATAACTAAGAATAGTGTACCAGCAAAGCTGTCATTCAGAAATGAAGTAATAAAGACGTTGCCAGACAAAAGCTGAGGAAATTCATTACTATGAGACCTGTCCAAAAGAAAAGGATGTTGGCATAATTATCACTCTAATATTGTAATTGTGGAGCATAAACCACTTATATCTTTAGCATTAAGGCTAAAGATCAAAACTATTAATAATCTCAGTAATTTTTTAAGACATGGGCAATATAAAGTATAAAATAGAGAAAATGTAAATTGTGACATCAAAAATTCAAAATGTGGGAGAAGAATGGAGCTAAAGTTTGCAGATTTTTTTCTTCGTGATCAAAGATGTTATTCATTTAAAATAACTTGTTATAACTATCAGATGTTCTTGTCAGTCTCATGGGAATTACAAAGCAAAAACCTAGCCTGGGGCAACATAGCAAGATCTTATCTCTAGAAAACATACAAAAATTATCCAGGTGTCATGGTGCATGCTTGTAGACTCAGTTACTTGGTAGGCTGAGGTGGGGAGATTGCTTAAGTTCAGGGGTTTGAGGCCAAAGTAAGCTATGATCACCACTGCATTCTAGCCTGGGCAACAAAGCAAGAGTCTGTTTCAAAAAAAATAAAAATATTAAATAAAAAACCTATGATAGATACACTAAAAATAAAAAGCAAGGAATCAAAGCATACTACTAGAGAAAAATCCCTTATGCACAAAGGAAGACGATTAAGAGAAGAAAGGAAGAAAATTTCTACAAAACAACTAAAAAACAGGTAACACAGTGTCAGTAGTAAACCCTTACCTATCAATAATTACCTTGAATGTAAATGTGATGAATTACTCAGTGAAAAGACATAGAGTGGTTGAGTTAATAAACAACAAGATCCAATTATATGCTGCCTACAAAAGACTCAATTCACCTGTAAATACACACATAAATTAAAAGTGAAAAGATAGGAAAAGATATTCCATGCAAACGGAAACCGAAATAGAGCAGGAGTAGCTATACTTATATCAGATAAAACAGACCTTAAGGCAAAAACTTTAAAATGAGATGAAGAAGGCTATTATATAATTATAAAGAGACTAATAAAGCAAGATGATACAACGAATATATATCTCTCCAACATAGGAGCACTGAAACATATCAAGCAGAGATTAATAGACCTAAAGGGACAGATAGGTTGCAGTACAATAATAAAATGAACAGACCATCCTGACAGAGAGTCAACAAAGAAACATCAGTTAAACTACACTGTGGACCCAATGGACTTAGCAGACATTTACAAAACATTCTATCCAACAGTTGCAGAATAAACATTCCTCTCAAAAGCACATGGAGTATTCTCTAAGAAAGATCACATGTGAGGTCACAAAGCAAGTCTTAACAAATTTAAAATAATCAAAATTATGTCAAGTATGTTTTTGGACCACAAAAGAATAAATCTAGAAGTCAATAACAGGAGGAACTTTGGAAACTACAAATTCATGGAAATTAAACAATGTCCTTAAGAACAGCCAATGGATCAATGGAGAAATTACAAAGGAAATTAAAAGGTTTTTGAGTCAAATGAAAATGGAAGTATAATATGCCAAAACTAATGGTGGAAAGTATATTTTTAAGAGGAAAATATATTAAAACAAAAAAGAGGAAATCTTATAGCTATAAATGCCTACATCAAAAAAGTAAAAGATCTCAAACAACCTAACATTGCACCTTAAGGAATCAGAATAACAAAAACAAATGAAGCACAAAATTAGTAGAAGGAAAGAAGAGATATACAGACATATATATCTGTATATCTGTATGTCTCCAGAGGAGAATGCCATTTGAAGACATAGACAAATTAGTTATACAGTTGCAAATCAAGGAATGAGAAGGATGGCTTGCAGTTATCAGAAGCTACAAAAGAGAGCATGGCTTTGCAGACTGGGTCATGATTTTGGACTTCTAGACTCTGAAATTGTGAGAAAATAAATTGTTGTAGTTTTAAGGTACCCAATTTATGGTACTTTGTTATGGAAGCCCTAGAGAACGAACACGGTGGGGATTTGGACAGTGAGAGTGAGAAGATAAGCTATTTATAAGATACTTTATAAGGTAGCTTAAAGGTGGCAGTGACAAATATTTTCCCATATGTAATTGCCAGGCATATCTGAGAAAAGGTGGGAAGAGAGAAGAAAGTAGATTAGAAGTTAACAACAAAAAGAGATAACCAAGAAAGCCAGATTTTAGATTAGGTAGTACAATTTGACTGAAGAGCTGTGAAAGTGGTGCTGAGTTCAGAAAGGATTGGCCCAGTTTCCTCTTAGAAATTAGGATAAAGTAGAAACACACTGAGGATAACGTCTGCGGAATCACAGGAAGAGGATCAAGGTCTCTTGGAGAACAAGGAAAAGTGTGGCAAGGAGGACTGGGTTGATGTTATGTAGCATGGATATGTATAAATCCAAATCTGAAGAACTTCAGCACTCTGATTTTGTAACAGAACTGCACAGTTACCAATGTACAGAAGCTTAGAATGGAAAAGGCCCAAATCCTATTAGAAATAAGGAACAGAATCTGAAGATTTCTGTTTTTTTTTGAGTCGGAGTACCACTCCATTGCCTAGGCTGGAGTGCAGTGACACGCTCACAGCCACTCCAGCGTCAACCCGCTGGGTTCCAGCGATCCTTCTGCCTCAGCCTTCCAAGTAGCCAGAACTACAGGCATGCACGACCACACCCAGCTACTTTTTTGACATATTGTAGAGACAGGTCTCACCAAGTTGTCCAGGCGGGTCTCAAACATGTGGGCTTACGCAATCCACTTGCCTTGGCCTCCCAAAGTGCTGGGATTGCAGGTTGTGCCACTGCACGTGGCCAGAACCTGAAGATTTATACAACCTGCCAAAGAACACAGACAATGAATAGACGTTTGTAAAGTAGTTCTCAGACTCCTCCCTATACCACGTTGGAGGTAGAAATACCTAAAATCATTGTCTTCATCCATTTTCACTGCTCCAATAGAATAGCACAGACTGAATAATTTATAAAGAAAGGAAATTTATTTCTCACAGTTTTGGTGGCTGAAAAGTCCAAGAGCATGGAACGGGCGTCTGGTCAAGGTCATCACGTGACAGAAGAGTAGGTAGTGGAAGCAAGTTCATGAGCCAGAGGGAGAATTTGGCCTACCTCATTCTTTTATTACTCTTTTATTTCTCCAGTGATGACAGCATTAATTCATTCATGAGAGTGGAGCCTTCATGACCTAATCACCTCTTAAAGACCCCACATCTCAATACTGTTTCATTGGCAATTAGATTTTAGCTTGAATTTTAGAGAAGACATTCAAACCATAGCAGTTATGGAAATAAGAAACATTTTTATAGGTTGGTTTTTAAGAAGAGTGGATGTTTTTAGTTGTCTTCTGCACCCATTTAAATAAACATTATGCATGTCTGGAATTGGAACCAGGTGAAAGATTTGGTGTTTCCATGTCATGTAGCTTTTGTTTAGTCAGTGTAGTTTCATGGTGTTTCCATTCCATTTCTATTTCCATTTCCTTCTAGGAAATAATATAATTAAAGTCAAAGGAACTGCTCATTTGTATATTCCTAATGACAATAGTAATCCCTCGAGTAGTCTCTGGGTCGTTTACTCTTTCTCTGTTTTTTGCGTCCATGAATGATTATTAACTTCTGTATGCGTACCAAGAGCTGTGTTAATCACAGTTAAAATCACGGAATGAGACTGTCAGGGTTGATAAAGGGATGTTATTGGCCATTCTGAGAATATCCAATTTAGTTGTAGCTGGAAAAAAGGTAACATAACCATTAAATTTCTGCCCATCTAGTCTACACTATTAAATTTTTAAAATGAGTATTAGATATTGTTGATTTGATTAGCATAGTTTTGATAATGGTAGATAAGAGTGAGGGGGCTTGGAGTCCAGGCATTGTTCTGAAATCGCCTGTTAGCTCTGCTTTTATTTAAACACCTGCAAATAGCTTCACCTTTAAGCCACACCTTTCAAATCCGTAGAATGGATGTAAACCAACTTTATAGGTTTGCTTTCAGTGTCAAATGAGAGAAATCATTTTATTTCTTTCTTTATTTATTTTGAAGAAACAGCTATCAATTATTTAATGCTTGACAGAACTGGAAATAAGTCCTGGAATCAAACAGTATGTACTCTCTTGAGGAAAATACAGAATAACAACCCAACAGTTTTGTTGTTTGTTTCAGTAATGAAAATGAGACATGTCCACGTCCCCACTTTGCTGGCCTGGGCCTCTGTTGTACAATTCCGCAGACAACTCTTAGCACAGGTAGCATGGAAATTGATGAGCTCTCGAGACTTTCCATGTTGGTTAACTATAGCAGCATCTACATGTGCCGATTCCCATCTTTCCAGGCCTTGGCATAGTTCCAACCCACATAGCTTCTTCAAAAGGCAAGTCGCTTCCAGGCCGAAGTCTTCGACCCCGAGCGGTGAGGGCCGCATCTCAAGGAGCTCCTCGTCTTGCGGGGCGAGCTCCGGCTCCGGCTCCGCCTCGTCAGCTGTCTCCTCCAGCGGCGCTGCCTCCGCAGCAGGACCCCTTGGCCGGGAAGTAGCCACAGCAGACACAGTCTGCACCTCTGCAGCGTCACAGAGGCAGCTCTGCCCCTCTTGCGCTTGACGATGGGCCTTCCCAGCTCCAGCCAAGGGGCCTGCGAAGGGCTTCCGCGAGCGCGCCCGCTCA